>NC_090260.1:54081148-54183648 GCF_037325665.1 Littorina saxatilis
GACCTGCAATGAAACACTGACACAATGACACACACAATGACACATATATCAAGACTCTTCCACTCCGGAGACCTGCAATGACACACATACACAATGACACACACAATGACACATATATCAAGACTCTTCCACTCCGGAGACCTGCAATGACACACAGACACAATGACACACACAATGACACATATATGTTCGCCTTGAGTCGCCTTTTGGTGAGATATGTCCGCGTTATAAATATTCGTATTATTATTATTATTATTATATAGCAAGACTCTTTCACTCCGCAGACGTATACTGGCACACATAATGGCACACATAATAACACATATAGCATGACTTCCCTTCTTTGTCTCTGTTATTCTAGTGAGAAGATATCCAGCGGTATTTCTCCGTAGGCCTACAGTTCGGCCATGACCTAGGCAAAATAACTTACGCAGCCGCAGAAACAAGAAAAAGAAAATGTTTATGAAATGATTGGGAGTCACGCAAATTTGACCTCTTGATTCCGACCATGAACCCGCTGTTGATAATCTGGAAGGTCGTACCAGAAATGAAGATCTATCTCTGGCCGATTCATAGATTCAACCTACAAACTGCGACCTCATCTGTGATCAGATGGCCAAGCAATGCGTGAAATCTGTTATTCTAAAGCCTTATGGCTCGTTTCGACAAGCATTAAACGGATGAAATTAACCACATGCAGTTTATTTCTTTACAAAATTGCAAACGTATCAATACAGCCTCCTGTTGGGTTCGGTGTTTGCACAGAAATGTCTTCCACACGATAGATTCGCTGATTTGTCTTACGACGCCGTTATCAACACGAAGACAATGATTGCAGAAGTAAACTCTGTACCTACACGACCGAGACACAAGACTGGTTATTTCACAGCTGCAATGCGAACAGAGAACCACAAGACGTTTTGGGTAAGCTTACTCACGTCAAGTCTTCACTGACAAGCTAGGAACAGACGGAAAAGTCCGAACAAAAGTAAATGACGTCAAAGTCTCTTTCGTTTTGCGTGTAACTTTGTCATGCCGTCTTTTTGTGACAGCAACAATAATTTCGCTTCCGGAGACATTTTAGACTGAAAAGCAACTCAAAAGAAGTAGCTGAGCATGTGTCTTAATACAGCTGAAACACTCTTTTGGATTACCGTTTCAATGTTAACCAAAAGGTTAAAGAAAAATAACAATGTTCAGTTGCGAAATGACAGCCGACTGAGCATTTATTCCGGTTGATGAAGGTACGATTGAAGCTTCTATTCACTCCGTCAACCAACAAGACTAGATTTGTAGCAGACGACGAACAAAGTATGCGTTGTTCCTGTCTTGTGATGACGATTATGCCGTTATAAATTATCTGTACGTTGTGAAGACATTTCAAAACAAAATTTAGCTTTGATGCGTCACGGGATATATACGTTTTCATCCATGGAATTGGTATTTTGTCTCGGCAGGGTGAATCAATTTATGATGTCATTTGTGACCCTCCACCACGAAATGAGTCGCATGTCACCTCGCGCGGTTCTGCGCTAGGCTTAATATAAGTCCGGGGAGTGTCTAGTAACAGTGTGAGGGTCACCTTAGTCACAGGCTTATAACTCAAACAGTTTTCATTCTTTTCTAAAACGGTTTTCACCACTGGATAGAGCATAAAAAACTCTTTATGAAAATCTAAAAATATGAAAATCATGCAAAGGTGACATGCGACTCATTCCGTGGTGGAGGGTCACATTTGCGGACAAAACTGGCCTTGCCAAGACTGAAACAAAATATAGTTTTACAACTTCTAGGCTTGCGTTGATTATTCTGCCCATGGTGAATTTCCCATGCTTTGTTTCCACATCCCATGACAAATTCTCCTTACTTTGGTCATGCCATATATACTTTACAGCTCAGATTCATTCATGGTATAGCGTGATATTTTGTCTCGACGGGGTGAAAGAATATAATTGTCATAAAGTGGTTTGCATGTGAAATAAATGAAATTACTTTCATATGTACGTGTTCTGCCCTATTGCACTGTCTCTACCCTTTCACACCAAAACACTTCACAAACAGACTTTGGGAGGATACAGGCTTGTATTTTCCTCAACCAAAACCACCTGATACTTCACTTCAAATACATCAATACGAATCAACTTTTCGACACACAGTTCACACAGTCTTTTAGCTTTCACTCAATGCATGTAAATACATATTATAAAGATACTTTCTCAAATATAGATTAACGCACAAAAGAAGGTACTGACAGACACTCACGAGTTCGAATCACGGCTCACTGCATGTCACCAGTTTCACTTCCTTGTGTCGCTGAATCCTCGTAGAATAATGAATTCCCAAAAACTCTCATTGTAGATGCCAACACACACCTTTCACGACAAAGATGATTATTCACCTTATAGATGCCTCACACACCTTTCACGTTTCTCCCCGAGAAACCCTTCCGCCATTAGCGAAACAACCGTCGTCAGCTACGACCGGTATCGATGAAGACTCCCCTCGTCTAGTCATCTGCGCCGATGTGGTCCCTTGCTCGCCACCATCGTCCCGCGCTTCCCCGTGTAAGGTCCCTCCCTCGTACACGCCATGGAAACCCCTCATGGAAACTCCTAAAGAATGTAACCAAGTCTTAATACAACATTCTCTAAAACCATCTCTTCTTCCAAACGTTCATGTACCAACTCATACATTCTCGTTCATTCTACGTTCACATTCCGTCCACATTCAATATCCAAACTAATACTTAATCTATGAATAACACTGCCATACAAAGCATCACCGTCTTAAACATAACATAAATGCGTAACATTTATGTTCAAGAAATTCCCCATGAAAAACCGCAATACAATTACATCAAGAATTCTCTCAAAACTTCACACTAAGATTTAGTGCACGTTGTATACACTAACCTTTACACTGCAGCTATGTAATCAAACTTCAATAATATACAACATAGTAAATCATTTACCTTAAGACCGGCAAGGTTGGTCTAGTGGTAAGGCGTCCGCCTCGTGATCGAGAGGTCGTGGGTTCGAACTCCGGCCGGGTCATACCTAAGACTTTAAAATTGGCAATCTAGTGGCTGCTCCGCCTGGCGTCTGGCATTATGGGGTTAGTGCTAGGACTGGTTGGTCCGGTGTCAGAATAATGTGACTGGATGAGACATGAAGCCTGTGCTGCAACTTCTGTCTTGTGTGTGGCGCACGTTATATGTCAAAGCAGCACCGCCCTGATATGGCCCTTCGTGGTCGGCTGGGCGTTAAGCAAACAAACAAACAAATTTACCTTAAGAGACCCGTCTCTTGAAAGAGTGAATTTGTCCCAGACAAATTTGACACCCGCTTAGACACCTTGCTCGGTCGAGCCTCTACAGCGTTGTGACGATATCAAACCCAAACCAGCTACATGTCTCAAAACACAGCTCATCTCAAGCTAAAGCCAGTTTTGCGTGCAACGCACAAAACACGTGAATAACGCTCTCCAGTCTCTACGCCTCGCGCTACAACATTTAGGGAGGTTAAAATCACGACGTTGTTCACATCACAAATTATGCTACTCACATCTTTGTGACAATAATGACGTCACTCGAGGCTCGTCATCATATTCATTGATCCAGTCTCGACAAAATATCACGCAATACCATGGATGGACGGAGCTGTAACTTATACACATAATGACACACACAATGAACCACATAATGAAACACACACACACACTGACACTTATAATGACACACACTGGCACACAATGACATACATAATGACACACACAATGACATACATAATGACACACAATGACACATATTGACACACATACTGACACACATGACGTGTAATGACACACATAATGTCACACATAATAACACATACAATGACACCCATAATGACACATAATGACACACATTATGACACACATAATTATACACATGACACACATAATGACACACATAATGACACACATAATGACACACATAATGACACACATAATGACACACATAATGACACACATAATGACACCGACTCTTCAACTTAGGAGACCTTCAGTCACACGCATACGTAGGCGGTTTTCAAAGTCCTTAAAATCTCATATTATTGCACAGCTCATAGTTAATCAGATCTTGCCATTTTGTCGATACTCTTTGACAATCTTTAGAAATAGCTTTCGTCGGCGCGAGTGCTTTTTACGGATACCCTGTATGACCCTCGCTAACTCTCGGACAGCAGCATCCGTGCTCTCGTGACGGTTTCCTCGGAGCTTTTCCTTTAAATTACATGGTGAACATTGCATCACTGTTCTTTTTTTCATAATGTCACGCTTTAGCGAATAAATCTAATCAAATTATTATGTTGAGAGATGAATTTCCTCCACAGCTAAAAAAATATGCATTTGGACGATTTGTGTAGGTGTCAAAATGACACGTTTACCTGCAATGACAACGATTAAATGCTATTCACTGATTGTACAGCCAGTACACAATCTGGTTCATATTGTACGACAATCTGCAATGACAACGATTAAATGCTATTCACTGATTGTACAGCCAGTACACAATCTGGTTCATATTGTACGACAACCTGCAATGACAACGATTAAATGCTATTCACTGATTGTACAGCCAGTACAAAATCTGGTTCATATTGTACGACAATTTGCAAAGGACAATGAATCTCTTGCAACTGTGGGCGCATATGAGTTTCGTTTCTTTTGTCCCCTACTGTACATTCTGTCGACCTTATGCTCCCGTTCACTTTGTGTCGGTTTCAAAAGCAAACTCAAGTAGTATGCATTTCAAGTGTGACCGGCGTTACGTTGGCACTCCAGCTACAAAATGCATTGACCAATCGCCGAAAGGGGCTAAAGTCATTTCATGAAAAATGTCCCTACCCAGAATTTCAAACGGTTCTGGAGATTTAGACAGACCGATCGACTGACCGACCGACCGACGGAGAGACAGTCCAACAGAACGACAGACAGACAGACAGGCAGGCAGGCAGGCAGGCAGGCAAACAGATAGACAGACAGACAAACAGGCAGACAAACAGACAGACCGACCGACCGACCGACAAGACAAGCCAAGACAAGACAAGACAAGAAAAGACAAGACAAGACAATACAAGACAAAACAAAACACAGACCCGTCAGACCAGAGTCTAGTCTATTCCTGGCCTCCCAGGGATTAAAGAGACGAGAGAAGAAAAGACAAGCCAAGAAATACAAGACAAGACAAGACAAGACAAGACACTGACCCGTCAGACCAGAGTCCAGTCCATTCCTTGGCCTCCCTGGGATTGAAGAGACGAGAGAAAAACAGACAAGACAAGACAATACAAGATAAGACAAGACAAGACCAACCAAGCCAAGGCAAGACAAGAGACCCGTCAGACCAGGGTCCAGTCCATTCCTTAGCCTCCGAGGGGTTAAAGAGACGAGAGAAGAAAAGACAAGACAAGACAAGACCAACCAAGCCAAGACAAGACAAGACGAGACAAGACAAAACAAGACAAGACAAGACACAGACCCGTCAGACCAGGGTCCAGTCCATTCCTTGGCCTCCGAGGGGTTAAAGAGACGAGAGAAGAGAAGACAAGACAAGACAAGACAAGACAAGACAAGACAAGACAAGACAAGACACTGACCCGTCAGACCAGGGTCCAGTCCATTCCTTGGCCTCCGAGGGGTTAAAGAGACGAGAGAAGAGAAGACAAGACAAGACAAGACAAGACAACACAAGACAAGACAAGACAAGACACTGACCCGTCAGACCAGGGTCCAGTCCATTCCTTGGTCTCCCTGAGGTTGAAGAGATGAGAGAAGACAAGACAAGACAAGACAAGACCAACCAAGCCAAGACAAGACGAGACAAGACAAGACAAGACAAGACACAGACCCGTCAGACCAGGGTCCAGTCCATTCCTTGGCCTCCGAGGGGTTAAAGAGACGAGAGAAGAGAAGACAAGACAAGACAAGACAAAACAAGACAAGACAAGACACTGACCCGTCAGACCAGGGTCCAGTCCATTCCTTGGCCTCCCAGGGGTTAAAGAGACGCAGCAGCTGTAGCAAGGAGGTACCAACCGCCCCTTGTAACGACTTCTTCACCTCGATCTGCATGGCTGACGTCATCGTGTAGCCTTGGCCCCGGATCAGCCCGTTTTCTCCATCACTTCCTCTGTCTTCCTCCGGGCACTGAAACAGGACGTCATCATCACAAATGACGTGGTCATCCTCATCGTTGCCATCATCCTAACTGACGTCATATTCATCGCTGAGGTCATATTCATAACTGACGTCATCGTGTAGTCCTGACCCAGGATCAGCCTTTCGGAGATTTTGCTTACATGGATCACTTGACCGTCGCTCAAATATGGGTTACCTCAAAATCGACTGGACAAAAACGCTTCTTTCCTGTGATCCCACTCACATCCGAAAGAGACGTTCGTGTGTGAGTTGGTGATCCAGGTCAAAACTCTCACCTTTACCCTTTGTCCCACTCACATCTGTTAGGGGCTACGCTCACATATGTAACTTCAGCAGGACCGACGACGCACTGCAGATTATCCCAGCCCGCAACCCGTTGCATAAAAGAACAAGTCGCGTAAGGCGAAAATACAACATTTAGTCAAGTAGCTGTCGAACTCACAGAATGAAACGCAATGCAATTTTTTCAGCAAGACCGTATACTCGTAGCATCGTCAGTCGACAAGAAGAGCGGTTTAGTAGTTGCGCTGAGAAGGATAGCACGCTTTTCTGTACCTCTCTTCGTTTTAACTTTCTGAGCGTGTTTTTAATCCAAACATATCATATCTATACGTTTTTGGAATCAGGAACCGACAAGGAATAAGATGAACGTGTTTTTAAATTGATTTCGAAAATTTAATTTTGATAATAATTTTTATATTTTTAATTTTCAGAGCTTGTTTTTAATCCAAATATAACATATTTATATGTTTTTGGAATCAGAAAATGATGGAAAATAAGATAAACGTAAATTTGGATCGTTTTATAAAACACATATTTTTTTTTTACAATGTTCAGATTGTTAATGCCCAAAGTCATCAATTAATGTGTAAGCCACCACGCTGAAATGCAATACCGAAGTCCGGGCTTTGTCGAAGACTACTTGACCAAAATGTCAACCAATTTGGTTGAAAAATGAGAGCGTGACAGTGCCGCCTCAACTTTCACGAAAAGCCGGATATGACGTCATCAAAGACATTTATCAAAAAAATGAAAAACACGTCTGGGGATATCATACCCAGGAACTCTCATGTCAAATTTCATAAAGATTGGTCCAGTAGTTTAGTCTGAATCGCTCTACACACACACACACACACACACACACACACAGACACACACACACACACACACAGACACACACACACATACGTCTCGATTCCCCCCTCAACGTTAAAACAGGCCAAGTACTCGTCATAATCCCGATCGCGGCATCACTAATATGCAGTGCGTCGTGTGTGCCGCTGAAACTGCGCAGGTATGTTCTGCCCTTAAGAGAGACTGGTGCTGCAGGTCAAAGCTCTAACCTTTACCCTGTGCCCCTGTCACCTACGTGATCACTGTGACCCCACTCAAATCTATCTTGTTGACTATCCAGGTCAAACATCTAACCTTTACCATGTGACCCCTGTCACCACCTACGTGATCACTGTGACCCCACTCACATCTATCTTGTTGACTATCCAGGTCAAACATCTAACCTTTACCATGTGTCACGATCTAGTGACATAGACCAAGAAAGGGTCACTCAGTAGGGTGCCTTCTCTTGGTGAATTGCGACTGAAAGCGCCTGTGCGTGAGTCGGGGCTATACAGCAGAGTTTTGCTGACAGCGCTTAACCACCATGGATGTTGGTGGTGCACGAATTTCACGGCGTGTTTTCTGCCTGTCGAGGGTTGACGGTTTTTCGCTGACAGCGCGCACGGGAGTTTCATGGATTCACAGTTTCTCGTGTATTTTTCTGCTGGCAAGACAGAAACTGTGGATAGCTGGACTTGTTTTTGTGACAAGGTCAGTCACGTGTGTTTGGCTAGGTGGTCTGTGAGAGACACAAGGACGGCGCACTTGACACCCAGCGGCAGAAGAAGAAGGATCGAATACACAGTTTCTAGAGTATGATGGATTTCACCGAATAGAATATTCGGCACTCTAGGGGAACTACCACGAGTTATCACCTTCTCACTGCCACATGTTTTGCTGAGGACGAGTCGTCAAATCTTTCCTTCGTCGTGCGATGGTTTTCGCATAAGTATTCGACAAGGGGTTTCTGGATGTTGTTGTCACTGTTGACGAACAGAGGCCATTCCAGGGAGGAAGCGGGTTTTGCTTCCATGAGAGTGCTACATTCATAGGCTGTTTGAGGTAATAAATCATTATTCAACGCTGTTGACGAGTCTGTGTTTGTGGAATGAAATACTGAGGGCCCCAAAGGGTTTTAAATCGTGATCGTGATTGGCGTTTTTTGACCTTTCTGTGACCGTGATTGCCGAAATTTCCATTTCTGTGATCGTGATGGGACTTTGCCCGTGATCCGTGATGACAAAAAAATCAAGTCTCGTGATCGTGATCGTCATTTGTTTTTGTGATCGTGATGGGCATTATTGCAAAGCATTTTATTTTCAACGTACATTTTTTTTACAGCTGTATCACTCTATGATCCTCTATTCGTCAAGGAGCCAATCCTGATTGAAGGGAAGCAACAACACATTCAGAAATATGATTTTGACAGCGATTGCTTCCTTTTAAGAGAACCAATCACACAAAAAAAGAGATCCAATCAGAAGCCAAATTGCAAAAGTCTGCCAAACTTCATCCAATGGAAGGGCTTCGTGCAAAAGTTTTGAGTGCATTCAGTCAAATTCGAATTCGAAGATCAAAAATGGCGTGCAGCGGTACTGTCATCGAACTTCTGTTATATTTTGTGGATTCAACCCAGACCAAAGCAGGCGGCGAGAATGCCTTCCTTGGTGGAAAGGTCAGGCTACGGGTCGGTCTTTCCGAAGACGAAATATCAAGTTATGTTGATCTATGTTGCTCTATGACTGTTCTGAATGTAGGCAAAGACTGATCTTGAAATTTGTTCAAGATCTTTGAGTTTGAGTGAGATCATTGACATTGTCGATATTGCCACGTCCGGCTGTCACCTCAGTGTGACCTCGACTGGCTCAAGATCGAGTCTGCGTGTAGCCAAAACCGAAACTAGAAATGTGTTTTTCATCCCAGCAACGTGGACACGCTTGGCATAGATTCTAATTGTCGCTTCTTTGCATTAAGCTTGGATTTATTTTAGCGCCTGTAAGTGTAAACTTTAATATCATCAAAATTCAGAAACAATGGCGGTGAGACGTGCCAGTTTGGGTCACTTGATCCTCATGTCAAAGACGATCAAAGTCATGTTCGTTGGGGACTGATTTTGTCAGGCATGCTACTTTTCAGGTAATTGCCGGAAATCCGATAAAGCCGTTTTCAAAATCCGGTAAAGTCAAATTTATTCCGGTGAAGTTGAACAATTTCCGCAAAAACGATCCGTGTGAATATCGCGCAACGCAACCGGGCGCCGGTCTCAATGAAGCCAGCGCACAGTAGTGTTGTTTTCACCAGTTTGGAGGTGTGTTCAATGGTGGTGGGGGGAGGTTAAAATGGGATTTTTAACAAGATCACAACACTATTACAGCCCTGAAAATGATGCCCAGAATGCACCAGATTGCACAGATTTTAACCGTTTTTTGAAAAAAATTCCGGGGGGGCATGCCCCCGGACCCCACTAGTTGGCTCGCCTGCTTCGCAGGCTCAGGCTTGTGGCTTCGCCACTGGCACTGCGCGCTTCTTTCAGGTAAAACCATTTTTGGCCTGTAGCGTTCCTGTTTGTTTTTCAAGGCCATGAAACCAGGCGATGGTGTACCTCAAATTGTATGGCAAAGTTGAAAATAAAGAACCCATCACACATACATGTACTTTAGTTTCAATCCACCCAATAGTTTTTGAGAAAATGGGTTTACAAGATTTAGCTCTGGAAATGTGAAATTGTGCAAGTCAACGACATCTTTACATGTCGTTGGTGCAAGTATATATTCATGTGTGTGAGTGAGGGTGTGGGAGTTGAATGTGTATGAGTGTAGAGAGAGAGAGAGAGAGAGAGAGAGAGAGAGAGAGAGAGAGAGAGAGAGAGAGAGAGAGAGAGAGAGAGAGAGAGAGAGAGAGAGAGAGAGAGAGAGAGAGAGAAAACAATGAAAACAACATTCTTGTTACTGATTACAAATCATGATATGTATTTCTAGGTGTGTATGAAAGAGAATTAAAAAAATAATAATAAAAAAGTGCAACAGTTCTGACTTTGTGTTGAATAAACAATAGATCCAGAGGAGCGAATTACTGTGTGGTTGTGTTTACTTTGACACGTGCTTTCTGTACATGCAACTTTTACCGTGACCGTGATTTGCCACTGGTGTTCGTGATCGTGAAAACAAAAATCAAGGTAACTGTGATCGTGAAAGCTAAAATTTCCCTTCCCGTGATCGTGATGATACCCCCCCTTTGGGGCCCTCAATACTCTCTGTTGTTCTCTCCAGGTTAGCGCATAATTTGCTCTCTGTGACGCTAAAATGCTAATCTGTATATGTTTTTTGCAGATAGGGAGAGAAAGACGAAAAGACGGCTGTTTTGTTGTTGTGAAAAGTCCATTAATTTTGTGCAGGCCCACGTGCTCGATGAGATATGTAAAGATGACATGTTTAAAGGTGGAGGGTGAGGGGTAGCTGACATGTTTAGTGCACCGATGCTTTCTGTTTGCAGCCTTCGTTTTCCTAACTTCTATTCGGCTGCCTTCTGGGGGACCACGCTAACCAGCACACCGGCTAACCAGCGAACCGGCTAACCAGCTAACCAGCGAACCGGCTAACCAGCTAACCAGCGACTGGGTGCGGCGCCTGATGCCTCCACAGTTCCCTGCTTCGTCACCACGCTAACCAGCACTTCATTCGACGGAGCAGTTGTGGAGGCTAAAAAGACTAATTACAGGCCGTCCACCCAGTGGCCAAAGAAAGCTAAGTGCACCATGTCTTTGCACCCCGTTGACCACCGTTGTTATTTTTGCTATCTGTGATTATACTCGAGTAGTGACGACGTGGGGTGTGTGACACCTGCATGAACTAGCACTTTTGGAGCAGAACAGTCGTATTTTTGGTATCTTTACACGGGATCAGCGTGTTACTATAATTTTCTATTCTAACTGGCATTTTGTCAGTGACCATTGGTTTTTTACGTTTTGTGGAACGTAAAAGAACATATTTTGAGTGAAGTCTCGAGGGAGGTGGCGAGTTTTTACATAAACAGGCGTCTGAAACTTATACTTTTGTTGTCTCTATTAAATTGTATGACTGCGAGAGTGGATCGTGGTGTGGTTAGTTAGTTAGAAGTAACTAACCGTTTCATAATCACCTTAAGTGATATATTGAAACGTGACACATGTGACCCCTGTCACCTACGTGATCACTGTGACCCCACTCACATCTATCCTGGTGATCATGAGAGCGCCGTTTTCGCTGGCATCGGCCAGTTTCTCAAAGAGACGTTTGTGTGTAGGCTGGTGTTCCAGGTCAAAGCGAGCCAGCTCCAAGCGCTCCGCCACCCCGCCCGTAAAGTCCACCAGTGCATCCGCCGCCAGCCCTTGGTTGATCGACTCGTAGTCCCCGAACAGCCTGCAACACGTCACGGCAACACGTCATGATAACACGTCAACACGATAACATTGTAACACGTCATGATAACACGTCATTGTAACACGTCATGATAACACGTCATAAGACGTCATTGCAACACATCACGGCAACGCGTCATTATAACATGCCATGATAACACGTCATTGTAACACGTCATTGTAACGTATCATTGTAACACGACATTGTAACATGGCATTGTAAAACGACATTTTAACATGTCATGATAACACGTCATGATAACACGTCATGGCAAAACGTCATTGTAACACCCCGCCCGTAAAGTCCACCAGTGCATCCGCCGCCAGCCCTTGGTTGATCGACTCGTAGTCCCCGAACAGCCTGCGACACAACACGTCATTGTAACACGTAATTATAACATGGGTTGATGACACGGCATGGCAACACGTCAGATAACATAGGTTTATGAAACGGCATGGTAACACGTCAGATGACATGGGTTGATGACACGGCATGGTAACACGCCAGATAACATATGTTGATGACACGGCATGCATGGTAACACGTAAGATAACATGGGTTAATGACACGGCATGGTAACACGTCAGATAACATGGGTTGATGACACGGCATGGTAACACGTCAGATAACATGGGTTGATGACACGGCATGGTAACACGTCAGATAACATGGGTTGATGACACGGCATGGTAACACGTCAGATGACATGGGTTGATGACACGGCATGGTAACACGTCAGAAAACATGGGTTGATGACACGACATGGTAACACGTCAGATAACATTGGTTGATGACACAGCATGGTTACACGTCAGATAACATTGGTTGATGACACAGCATGGTTACACGTCAGATAACATTGGTTGATGACACAGCATGGTTACACGTCAGATGATCTCATTATCAGGGCCATAGAACTGAATGATTTAATCATGATCTCAATGTTATCAGGGCCATAGAACTAAATGATTTAACATCATTATTATCAGGGCCATAGAACTAAATGATTGAACCATGATCTCATTGTTATGAGGGCCATAGAACTAAATGATTTAATCATGATATCATGATATCATTGTTATGAAGGCCATAGAACTAAATGATTTAATCATGATATCATTTTTATGAGGGCCATAGAACTAAATGATTTAATCATGATATCATTGTTATGAGGGCCATAGAACTAAATGATTTAATCATGATATCATTGTTATCAGGGCCATAGAACTGAATGATTTAATCATGATCTCAATGTTATCAGGGCCATAGAACTAAATGATTTAACATCATTATTATCAGGGCCATAGAACTAAATGATTGAACCATGATCTCATTGTTATGAGGGCCATAGAACTAAATGATCTAACCATGATCTCATTGTTATGAGGGCCATAGAACTAAATGATTTAACCATGATCTCATTGTTATCAGGGCCATAGAACTAAATGATCTAACCATGATCTCATTGTTAGGAAGGCCATATACCTAATGATTTAACCATGATCTCATTGTTATCAGGGCCATAGAACGAAATGATCTAACCATGATCTCATTGTTATCAGGGCCATAGAACTAAATGATTTAACCTCCTTGTTATCAGGGCCATAGAACTAAATGATTTAACCATGATCTCATTGTTATCAGGGCCATATAACTAAATGATTTAACCATGATCTCATTGTTATCAGGGCCATAGAACTAAATGTTTAAATCTTGATCTCAATGTTATGAAGGCCATATAACTAAATAATTTAATGATGATCTCATTGTTATGAGGGCCATAGAACTAAATGATTTAACCATGATCTCATTGTTATCAGGGCCATAGAACTAAATGATTTGATCATGATCTTATTGTTATAAGGGCCATATAACTAAATGATTTAATCATGATCTCCTTGTTATATGAGGGCCATAGAACTAAATGATTTAACCATGATCTCATTGTTATCAGGGCCATAGAACTAAATGATTTGATCATGATCTTATTGTTATAAGGGCCATATAACTAAATGATTTAACATCATTATTATCAGGGCCATAGAACTAAATGATTTAATCATGATCTCAATGTTATGAGGGCCATAGAACTAAATGATTTAACCATGATCTCATTGTTATGAGGGCCATAGAACTAAATGATTTAACCATGATCTTATTCTTATCAGGGCCATAGAACTAAATGATTTAACCATGATCTCCTTGTTATGAGGGCCATAGAACTAAATGATTTAACGGTACCCTGATTTAACATCATTCTTATCAGGGCCATAGAACTAAATGATTTAATCATGATCTCCTTGTTATGAGGGCCATAGAACTAAATGATTTAACCATGATCTCATTGTTATCAGGGCCATAGAACTAAATGATTTAACCATGATCTCATTGTTATCAAGGCCATAGAACTAAATGATTTAACATCATTATTATCAGGGCCATAGAACTAAATGATTTAACCATGATTTCATTATCAGGGCCATAGAACTAAATTTCTTTCTTTATTTGGTGTTTAACGTCGTTTTTAACCATGCAAGGTTACATCGCGACGGGGAAAGGGGGGGAGATGGGATAGAGCCACTTGTCAATGGTTTCTTTTTCACAAAAGCACTAATCAAAAATTTGCTCATGGGGCTTGCAACGCATTACAATATATTACCTTAATGGGAGAATGCAAGTTTCCAGTACAAAGGACTTGACATTTCTTACATACTGCTTGACTAAAATCTTTACAAAAATTGACTATTATTCTATACACTTTAAAGGTGGTCGTCTACATTTTGACTTTTTTTCCAATAATCGTATGGTTAGATTTCGCTAAAAAGTTATTTCAGATGATGAATGAACCATGGGGCAAAAAGTTACAGATTTTTTTTTATATGTAAACAAAGTTTTTATTTTTTGGGAGCGTAACTCACGCTTCCAATGTTTACTTTTCTTTTTTCTGAGAGCATGTGCTTTGCCTAAAAATATCGACCAATCAAATTATTAGCGGCGCATGCGCAAAGAGTCATTTACGGTCCAAAGATGTCTGCCATCTTGCGCCAGTTACGTAAAAAGCAAAATTGTGATCGATCAGGGCGGCATAGGTCTGAATGTGTACATTTGGGGGACCAGAAACAACCCTGAGATGCAGCGAAGTTGGAATTAGGCGCCAAATTCAACCGGCAAGTGGCAAAAACACTATGATGCTCATTGAAAGTTACGTCGGGGGTGTGTTCAAAGTACTTTTGGCAAAATCGCAAGCAGGACAAAGCCCTGGGAGTTTTTCCTGTGGAAGAGCATGCTGAAACGGAATGTAAGTATAATTTTTGACATTACACCCAACCTTTACTTTGATCTTCCATTAACTTTACTTGTATATTTGAATTCAAACCTAGTTATTACGTTTGAATTTCACTGTTCTGAAACAAAGCTTGTACGTACATTACCGATTCACTGTAGGCTGAAAGGGCGCATCCGAACATTTCATACTCAAAGGCGGTTTGAAATCGTAAACCGGGCTTACTTTTAGATCTGGTTTTTACATTATGCGCGCGTGTGTGTAAGGGGAGGGGGGGGGATATGTCTGTCTGTGCCCTCTGACTTCAACATAAATTGTGTGTATTCAACAGTAACGTTGCACATTGCAGATATGTGCGTCAGGAATGTGGACAAGTAAGCCGCAGTTTGAGCAAAGATCCAACGGTAAGCTATTTTATTCGAAAGCTGTTTTATTCGAAGACAGCGAGTCCGTTTGTAAGCAAGCTGTTATGATGTTCCTGCATACAACCTTCATCGATGCTACAGGGATACGTGTTTCAAGTTTTTAACATTTAATGTGTGTATACGTGTGCGTGTGTGTGTGTGGGTGGGAGAGAGAGAGAGAGAGAGAGAGAGAGAGAGAGAGAGAGAGAGAGAGAGAGAGACTCTGTGTGTGTGTGTGTGTGTGTGTTTGTGTGTGTGTGTGTGTGTGTAGCAGTGTGTGTGTGTGTGTGTGTGTGTGTGTGTTCGCTCTGAAAAAACGAGAACACGCAAAAATAACCATCGTATTTGGTCAAGGTATCAGACATAGTTAGTATATGCAGCTAGCTGCATATGTTGCTGATGGTGAAGGGTAACATTTTTTTTTCTCATAGCCTTTATTCATCAAGCTGACAGTGACAACATAGGCAACACAGACAAATTAAATAGCATATCCACAATTACTATAACAACAAATGCAAGCGGACCAATAGTTGCAACAAACTTCAGGCTAAATAACATCAAAAAGAAAGGACCAGGGGAAAAAGAGAGATCACACGTATCTAAGAAAACAACGGTAACCATTTGTATGTCCGAATGTATCATTAAAATCACGATATCCACATCTTGCCTGTTCTCAGTGTCATGCATTTATGAGTAGCAAGTGGTGTAAAAATTGAAAGACACAGAAAGGCACAGTCGTTCCCGCTGGCGATTGCATCAGCAGTCAAAATAGCTACCACCACCCCCCCCCCCCTCTTTGCGCTATTCACTTCACCCCCTCTCTTATCTTACCCTGCGCTGACCAATCCTTCAGAGACTTTCACATGTTGTAACAGTTTCCTCTCAGATAAAAACTCGGTCATTGACCCCGGGTAAGAAGGTCAGTGTCTGGATAGGCAGCTGTGTTCAGATTGCAAGTACCGGTCATTGACCCAGGTCTCAAGGCCAACCAGCTTTTACACGCCCATCCAGAGCAAACATATTCCCCCTCTGTATTTTTCCTTTGATGTGCCTGCTATGTACCACTGATCTAGTCATTGACTGCAGGGATACTCATTAATTAAGACCGTTTTCTAAAATAATTATGTTAACACCAGCTTTGCTGACCAACTTAGTACAAGTAGTGACAGTACTACTGCTGTCAATTATTTCCCTTCAACTAAGGAAGTAACAAAACAAAAACGATCCAATATATGTGATAAAGAAGAAAAGACAGACCTTCAACAATAGGATAAGGGGTGCAACTCTGCAACTCTTCTGAATCAAAAGCATAAAGATCACCTGTAAACAATTCTAGGATCAGGAAATCTGAACATCTGTTTGTTTTCATTAGGAAATAGAAATGAAATATAATGCTTTTGATTATTTATGACTTAAGCTGTGGTAAATTTGGCTGGTATGCAACTTTTATACTTCTGCTTGATCTAACAGTAATATTAATAACACACACATAAAGAAAAAGAAACAAAACAAGAAAGCAAAAAACAAGAAGGGCAAAGCCCATACGACTCACATGCTTTACACATTTTTCCTACCAAAATACATGTGACCTTGACCCAAGGTCAAGGTGATCTAAGGTCATGCAACACAAAGCTGGTAATTCAAGACATAGGAAGTACAATGGTGCTTATTGGCTCTTTCTACCATGAGATATGGTCACTTTTAGTGGTTCACTACCTTATTTTGGTCACATTTCATAAGGGTCAAAGTGACCTTGACCTTGATCATATGTGACCAAATGTGTCTCATGATGAAAGCATAACATGTGCCCCACATAATTTTTAAGTTTGAAACAGTTATCTTCCATAGTTCAGGGTCAAGGTCACTTCAAAATATGTATACAATCCAACTTTGAAGAGCTCCTGTGACCTTGACCTTGAAGCAAGGTAAACCAAACTGGTATCAAAAGATGGGGCTTACTTTGCCCTATATATCATATATAGGTGAGGTATTGAATCTCAAAAACTTCAGAGAAAATGGGAAAAATGTGAAAAATAGCTGTTTTTTAGGCAACATTTATGGCCCCTGCGACCTTGACCTTGAAGCAAGGTCAAGATGCTATGTATGTTTTTTGGGGCCTTGTCATCATACACCATATTGCCAAATTTGGTACTGATAGACTGAATAGTGTCCAAGAAATATCCAACGTTAAAGTTTTCCGGACGTCCGGACGGACGGACGGACGACTCGGGTGAGTACATAGACTCACTTTTGCTTCGCATGTGAGTCAAAAAATGCTGATTTACTCTTTTGTTTAAAGTGTGTGTTTATGTGGAAAGTACAGTTCCATAGTAAATTACTTTGTAAATTGTGTGGTAGGGGGTACATAAAGGGGGTAACTTTTAATGAGGTTTAGTGTGTGATTGTGTGACAGAGTGTGAATGTTGTTTTGATTTCTTGTTTCTTTGTGGCGGATTTTATTTGAAATTCTTTATTAAAACAAGGTTAATTATCATTATATTAAAATATAGCATTTTAGTCATCAAGTGTTGTATGTGTTTGGGGTAGTTATTAGTAGTGCAAATCCATAATAAGTATGAATGTACGTATTTTGTGTATGTGGTTAGCACGCGACGAGCCACTGGGGCGTTTGTAAGAAATCCCGGCCGGTTGGGGGCTGGTTGGGATTTTGGGGGGCCGGTTCAATTTTTGACTTACCGGCCCCCCTGGCCGGTAGAAAAAAAGTTAAGGTACACCCCTGTAGTGTGTTGTGACTTTTGGATTGTGAAATAAACTCAAGGAAGTAACTATCATGAACTATGATTTTGGTGCTGTTGTGAACTGTGATAGCAAAAGATATCTTCCCCCACACAATTGGAAGATGTGACTGTCAAGAAGTAGGAAATACTGTAGAAGGAAACTTGACGTGTATTGGTAAGTCACTACATCTACTCTCTCTCCAGCTCATTCTTCCTTTTTTGTGACAAAATTTGCTGCCAGAAACTGGCAATTATAATCCTCAGAATGCACCAGATTGCACCATTTTGCATCCTTTTTTTCAAAAAATTTCCGGGGGGGCATGCCCCCAGACCCCCCTAGCATTCGCGCCGTCGGCTCGGTGCAAAGCGCCGAGACGCTCATTCCTCCCTATTTTTATCTGGGAAAAGTTGGCAGCTATGCCATGAAAACTTTGGGCTCACCATCTCAGATTTAGACAAGATTGTACATGAACAAAGACTTAGATTCGACAACCTGGCTGCTTCATGCGCAAAGTGATAATTTATTTTGATGTGTTATCATCACAGATTCCTGCTTGTGTTCGTTCACAAATCAGTCAATAAAAAACAATCACAAACTGCACCCAGGCTGATTAGTTGTGTTTAGCGATGGTCTTTTCAGGCCTGGTCTGTTCTGAGACTGTAAAACGAATAGTTTACTCGTGACGGACTGAACCTTTCACATCAATATTCAACAAAAACCAACAAAACGTTTGAATAACACATACGAGAAGGGGGGGAAAATTAATTTGTGTGCTTTTGTTATCAGGGGAGGGAACCATCTAATCCGAGCAAAATTACCTCCCTTGATTTTTCTTACGTGATACATGTGCAAAGTGAATAAAAAGTGCATCAGTCACAAACAAATACAACTATTTAGCAGGATCAATTAGTACACTTGATGCATATATGAATGTTGATCTATTCAGAATAATAAATAATGTCCCGGCTGATACTCCCTGCTAAATTATCATTGATATCCCGTCGCGATATAACCTTCGTGGTTGAAAACGACGTTAAACACCAAATAAAGAAAGATCATTGATATTTGTGTTCCCTATGCACAGCGTTTGTTTTTCGGTTGTTGTTGTTTTGGTTCATGTAACGTTTCAGGCGTATTCTCAATACATTTAGAGAACTGTTATGGAAGCCTGAAGATCAAAGACAAAATGTAAAAAAAGAAGACGTTTTTTCCAATAGCTCCTGCCATTCTGATTGTGGACTTTAGAAGACAAATATACCTGCAGCCAGATTACTTGAAATGTGGCATCGGTATTAAGTGTGTGTGTGTGTGTGTGTGTGTGTGTGTGTGTGTGTGTGTGTGTGTGTGTGTGTGTGTGTGTGTGTGTGTGTGTGTTAATTTGATGCAGCTGCAGAAGTAAAGAAGCTAATGTCTTACAATATTTTCAGAAATGATCGCTCTTAGTCTATGTGTTACTACAGAACTGAAGGAGCAATGGTTGAGAGTGAGGGGGTAGGTATGCAATATACAAGTGGGTAGATTTGTGAACCATCTGTGTGCCCGCTAGGTGGAAGACGTCCATGGCATCCACATAAGAATACATCGCTGCTCTGCCGATTCAGGATGAAGTCATGTCCAAGCCATTGTCCTGCAAGAAAAAACACGTCATTTTAAGTCCATATATGCATTTCCGTGACTAAGCTTTGGTTTAATCATCGGCCTAATAATGATGACCTAGAAGCAATAGATTTGTTATAAAAAACAATTAAAAAAAAGTAAATTAATTCTTTCCTTCTTGTATTTATCAATGTATTTATTCTTTTCTCCTTTTTTTTTCTTGGGTGGTGGTGGAGGTTGGGAGGGGGTGTGAGTGTGTTGTAATTAGTTGTTTTCAAACCCTTCGGACAGATACTGATACGCCGGAGACATAGCAGAACTTTTCGGGAATGCATAATCTTGCGATCAGATGTGTAAGATGGTGATTGTTCTACACTACTCGTCATAAAAATAAACTTTACAGATGCGTTTGAGGGCAGATCTTTATGATGAGGCCGTTTATCGTAAAAATAATTATATGACTGGAAATGCCTTGTATGCCCCTAACTTATTCAGAAAACAGATTGAGTTTACATGACGTATTGTCGATACAGTGAAACCTACAACACACACACCCCCCAAAATCAAATTCGCAAAATGAAGGTTCCCGCGTTAAAATTGACAACAAATCAGAACTGCTAAAACAAAACATGTTTAGCATGTTCTTAGACAAAACAATCAAATTTGCATTCAAATCAGTAAGTTTTGTTCACATATCTTGTCTAACATGGACGCTATGGCATGCTGAGCGGTGTCGGTGTCAATCCTCTCAACAGGCATAAAAGGCAGTTTTTGAAGACGTTTTAGCGGGTAATGAGACAACAGATGGTACATTTGAGTAACTCGCTAACGCATTGCCTTTAAACTTTCGGAAAGTTGTGCTAACACATGTTGTAAAGTACTTTCGGAATTTCAAGCAATTTGAGACATTAGGTCTGCTGTTATTGGTCATGTCAGAAAAAGTTCTTAAATTGACGGTAGATTTTCGACTCATTGAAAAAATTGAATTTGTTGAAATCTTCAAGAACAATGACAGATGCGCCACATACTCAAATTCCATGTATATATTTTATCAGACATGGGTGGTGTGAGAATTTCAACGCGAAAGAAGTTGACTCATTCAGAGCGCTGAGCGCAAATGTCGGCCTACGCATAGCAAAGCTCACTGCCGACACGCTTAACTGATCAATGGCTCTTGAAAAAGCATTTTCCAAAAATGTGTGTGTGCGTTTAAACAAGTGCGCTTTGAACAGCCATTGGTGAAACTGTATTAAATTTAAGGGTAAATTGAAGCTTTCATTTTTCTAAATGCATGCTAATTCTAATTTTTTTTCTGTTCAATCGGACAGGGTAGATCCTTATTTTTAAAACTCTTTCTGGGATGTCGCATAACAGCAGAACTAATACCTCACATGACTTGAGATTTCGTGTGTCCTTTATGACATGTGTTAACACAAATCTCCAAAAGTTTGGTTTAAACATAAGTTTATTTTAACAAGGGTTACAATCATGACATGTATACAAAGTTCACAGAAACAGCAACAAGCTAGAAGCTTATAGTGGTGTTCCTGCATGACAGTACAACATAAGGCGGTAACGGGTGAAAAATGTGTCTCAATAACCCAAATCTATCAGTAACGTAATGAACGTTGCATAATGATTATAAAGAAAGACAGTAAAGGAAGGAAGGAGGGAAAGAAGATGAATAAAAGAAGAGGGATGGGTAGGAGATGCGCAGAAGTTAAAGTTGTTGTCCGGCTTGTAGAGCATTTATTCTGACTTGCCCAAAGCGCCCTGAACGTTCAATGAACGAGTGTACTGTGGAAAAAAATTTCCTGTTCAAATCTAAAGAATACTGTCTGTCTCCGTTTAAAAGTTGGGGGAGGTGAATTGTTTGATTAGGGAGGGTATGTATAGTTTCTTGACGTGCTTCGCGATAATTTGGACAATCGAATATGAAGTGTTGTACGGATTCGGACGGGAATCCACAGTCACAAGATGCATCTGTAGCAACGTGACGTCTCACTAGATCGTTATTGAGATCACTTATATATAACCTGAGCTTACAGTGAATTATTTGTGACATGCGATCTCCAGAATAAAAATAACACGGCGGACTTAAATCGTTTTTTCACAAAAAGTGCTTAAATTCACTTAGGGAATCACTAAGTTTTATATAGTCTGGTAAAGAATTCCAGAGTTGTGTAGTAGATGAGAAAAATGAGTTTCTATATAATTCAGTTTTAAACGATGGAACTTTCCTGTCTAGAGGTCTGTGCCGGTGATATGGGTTATTAGTTGATATCAATGGTGGCAATATCGCTAATAAGTAGTTTGGCACCTTGCGGTGAACGATCTTGTGAAATAATATCAATTTATGACGTTTTCGCCTCTCTAGTAATGAAATAAAGCCTGACTCATCGTACAATTTTTGATGGCTTGTACCGCGGACTGCTCCAACAATGGTTCGAATTGCATCTAAGTGTATACTTTCGAGCTCGGTGGCTAACTCCTTTGGGCAGTTGTCCCAGAGAACATCAGCATAATCAAAATGTGGCAATATGAAGGATTTATACATTGTTTCTAAAGCTTTTCTGCCTAGTCTATATTTATAAGATCGTAAGCAAGCTACTAGCGTACGGCATTTTGCTATAACAGATTTAATATGTAACTCCCACTTACCGTTATTCTGAATAATAATACCAAGATGTTTATGACTTTCAGTTTCTTGTAAAATTGTGCCACCGAAGTTTAAAGGGATGTAATCTGGATTCCTTTTCCTGCTTATATTCAGAAGTTTTGTTTTCCTTTGATCAAATTTAACTTTCCACTGACTCCGAAAGTTTGAAGGCAATGCGTTTGCGAGTTACTCAAATGTACCATTCTTTGTCTTATTACCCGCTAAAATGGCTTCAAAACTGCCCTGTATGCCTGCTGAGAGGATTGACACCTACACCGCTCAGCATGCCATAACGTCCATGTTAGACAAGATATGTGAACAACACATACTGATTTGGATGCAGATTTGATTGTGTGAGCAAGAGTGACCCTGTTTGTTGTTTTATTATCTCAACTTGAAGAACAACTCATTTTTTGCCCACACAAATTGATTTGGTTCAGCTGTTGTGCCTAGCAGTGTTGTTTTGCCATTTTGAAGAAGACTGGGTGACAGGGTGACTGTTGTGGAGATCGCTAGATACCACTGGAATCGAATGGAAGGATATAGAACATTATGGAACTTACTTTGATTTAGTGCGCAGTCACTCATGACGTAAGCGTAGACGCTCATCGAACAGACGGAACTGTGTAGATCTAACCAGATTAGTGTCGATGTTTCCCGAATATTCTCGTATGTCCATTAACTATATAAGTAGGGCTGCGCACACGTATTGTTGTTCTTTACCAGTCTTGCACTTGTTCTTTCTTACACTGTGCTGAGAGATATTGTCACCGTTGTTCCAGCTGTTAATAAATCTACAGAACCTACACAACTCGTTGTGTCTCCTTTGCGACTGAGAGTGGCGAAAGGAAAAACACGACAACTGGCGTCGCCGACAGTTACTTCCCTTGTCTATTCGGAGTGACTTATTACTGCAAAATGACGGAAACAGAGCAGCTGATAACACTTCTGAGGCAGCAGTTGGAGCAACAGCAACGCCAGCACAAGGAAGATATGGAGCAACAAATGCACCAGATGGAGATGATGATGAAAGTGTTCAGTGGTGCCGCAGCTTCTGCCAGGGAGGAAAGCTACGACGATCCGAGTGCTTCGAATCTACGTTTTCCCATTACTACACAGGCAGCTGCAATCCCATCTTTTGTTGCGTTTGATGCAACATCGGAACTGTGGCCTGACTACTGGTCAAGATTTTGCACGTTTGTGGTCGCCAACTCCGTGCCGGAGCAGCGCAAGGCTCAAGTTTTCTTGACGAATCAGACTGCTACGGTCTACAAACAACTGGCAAATCTGGCTACTCAGCAAAATCCGCCCAAGGACATCAACAGTTTGACAATGGACGAGATTGTCAAATTCATGAAAGAACAGTTCGACCCGAAACTCTTCATAGTGCGAGAACGTTTCAAGTTCTGGAGTGACATGAAACGGAAGCCAGGCGAAACTCTCCAGGAGTTAGCAGCGCGCATACGCCAAGACGCCGCTACCTGTGACTTTCCTTCGATCAAAAACCCACAAGACGAAGCTCTGAGACAGAGATTCATATGTTCTGTCAACAATGAGGCTGTCTTAAAGGCTCTATTCAAGATCAAGGACACAGAGCTGGATTTCGCACGTGCTGTCCAAGTCGCGATTGAGACTGAAGACGCAGCGAAGGTTGCCAAGGAAACTGTCTACGGTTCCAAGACCATGCCAGTCAACAAGGTCCACCAGAACAAGACTACGGGTCCACGAAAGAACCACAAGCAGTCTAATTCCACAGACAGGAAGTGCTACCGATGTGGAAAGGCCCACAAAGCAACAGACTGCCCCTACAAAGAAGCCAAATGCCGATACTGTGACGTCACAGGACATTTGGAAGCTGTCTGTAGAAAAAAGCAACATCAGAATCGGGAACGACATTCCCAGGCTTCCGTGAAGAGAGTCACGAAAGCAGAGCTTGTCAACGCGATCCTCGGTAAAGTTCCCCAAAATACTCCTAGGTTGGATGTACCCATAACAATCCAGGACCGACAGTTCACCATGGAACTGGACACCGCAACTACAGGAAATTTTGTTTCTCTTCCGGTCTGGAGACAACTAGGAAAACCGAAGCTGGATGACGTCACACATCGTTACGAGTCTGCCAGCAAGCACGACCTGCCCGTGCTGGGAACTTTCATGGGCCAAACCAAGGATCCAGTGACTGGTAAGCAAAGCTCAATTCCGTACATCGTCACCAAGATCCCTCATCTGAATCTGCTAGGACGCAACGCAATCCAGACTCTGGGAATTTCTGTGGACAATGCTCTAGGACTGAGGAGCATAGAGAGTCACGCTAAGAGTGAGGGTGCAAAACCTACGCATCCAGCGACCTCCAACGCGCCTTATGCTGCCCTGCAACGAGATTGTCACAGACTGTCTGATAAATTCCCAAATCTCTTCAAACAAGAATTGGGATGTCTCAAGGACTTCGAACTGGACGTGAAGTTCAAGTCTGATGCGAAGCCGGTTTTTCACAAGGCACGTCCGGTACCTTTCGCTCTTCGTGATGACCTCGCCAAAGGCTACGAAGAAGGCATCGCCAAAGGAGTCTGGAAGCCAGTCCAGTTCAATGAATACGGAACGCCAGTGGTACCAATTCGTAAGGCACAAACCTCGGGCACCCTGAAGCCCAAGCTACGGATCTGTGGTGACTACTCAGTGGGCATCAATGATCAGCTTGAAGATCACCGTCATCCAATGCCACTCCCAGAGGAACTGATGCAGAAGCTAGGAGGTGGATTCGGATACACCAAGATCGATCTTGCTGATGCCTACAACCAGATCAAGCTGGCACCAGAGAGTCAACGCAGGCTAGCCCTCAGCACTCACCGTGGGGTACTCCTGCAGCAACGACTTCCTTTCGGGATAAAGTCAGCACCTGGTTACTTTCAAGAGATCATGGAAAACCTGACCTGTGATCTACCTGGTGTTGCCGTCTTCCAAGATGATATACTCGTCAGCGGGAAGGACGCCAACGACCACCTGAGCAACCTGGAACGTTTGCTCACTCGTCTGAACGACAAAGGACTCAGATGTCGTCGTGAAAAGTGCGAGTTCGCACAAGCCAGTGTGGAATACCTTGGACATACCTTATCGGCCGAAGGGATCTCCAAAGGATCGAAGGTCGAGGCAGTTTTGAAAATGCCAGCCCCTACGGACGTCTCAAGCTTGAAGTCTTTCTTGGGCTCAGTTCAGTTTTACGGGAAGTTCATCCCTAACCTGGCCAGCATGGCAGAGCCGCTCTACCGCCTGACGAAGAAGGCGAACCCCTGGAAGTGGGGAGATGAGGAACAGGCAGCATTTGAACAGTTGAAAAATGTGCTTTCCTCGGATCAAGTTCTGGTACACTTCGATCCAAACAAGACTTTGGGACTAGCTTGTGACGCGTCCAACGTTGGAATTGGAGCAGTCCTATTTCATCGCTATCCAGATGGAAGCGAGCGCCCAATCGCCAACGTGTCCAAGACTCTCACGGCTGCAGAAAGGAACTACAGCCAAATCCACAAGGAAGCCCTGGCCATCATCTTTGGCTTGCGGAAGTTCTACCAGTATCTCTACGGACGTCAGTTCATACTGGTGACAGATCATAAGCCGCTGACATCACTTTTCGGACCGAAGAAAGGGACTCCACTGCTCGCAGCTAACAGACTAGCTCGGTGGGCCCTGTGGCTGAACCAGTTTAACTACACCATCGAGTACCGGAAAACAGCGGATCATGGCAATGCAGATGCCCTTAGTCGCTTGCCATACGGAGATGACATCGACTTCGACAGGGAGGAAAGTGGTGAAGACATGGACATGGTGTGTGCCATCAAGGTTCTCAGTCTTCAAGTCCAGCCTGTGGATGCCAATATCCTCCGTCAAGAGTCAGGAAAAGATCCAGTGATATCTACTGTGATGCGCTACGTCCGTGAAGGCTGGCCACCAAAGAACGCTGAGATCAATGAAGATGTCAACAAGTTCCGGAAGTTGTCGGACTCTCTCAGTATCTGCCACGGATGCCTCGTCCATGGATCGAGAGTGGTGATTCCACAGAGCCTGCAGTCCAAGATCCTTGATCTGCTGCATCTCGGACACTTCGGCATGGAACGCATGAAACAGTTGGCAAGAACTGCTGTTTACTGGCCCGGTATCGATGCTGCTATTGAGATGGCTACTCGACGATGTGACTCGTGTGGTGAACATCAGAACAAGCCATCCAAGCCTCCAGTTCACCCATGGATGCTACCAGAAAAGCCGTGGAGCCGCTTACACCTGGACCATGCAATCAACTTCATGGGTAGAGACTGGCTGGTGATCACGGATGCTTACTCCAAGTATCCATGCATTCATCCTACGTCATCCACGTCCTCTAGAGCCACTCTAGACCTGCTGGAAGAAGATTTTGCTCATTTTGGATTGCCTCACACACTTGTCACTGACAACGCGCCGACCTTCACTTCTGAAGAATTTCAGAGCTGGTGCAAGGAACGGGGGATCACGCACCTGACAGGGGCACCATATCATCCTGCTACCAATGGAGCCGCCGAACGTTTGGTGCAGACATTCAAACAAGCACTGAGAAAATCTTCTTTGCCACCGAAGCGTGCTCTTCAAGAGTTCTTGATGCAGTACCGGAGAACGCCGACATCCTGTGGTTTCTCTCCGAGTGAACTCTTGAATTCCAGGCAGTTACGGACAAGGATCGACACTCTGCTGCCCTCGCCAGCCCACATCGCTCAGGGCAAGCAATCCAAGGAGGCATCCAAGTCTCAGATGACTCCAGACTTGAAAGCTGTCGTCAAGGTAACCAGACAGTACAAGGCCGGAGATCCTGTGTATGCTCTGTACCATGGACCTCGCCGAGACAAACAACCCCGATGGGTACCAGCAGTCATCAAGAAGTCTCTGGGTACCCGCTGCTTCAACGTCATGGTCATTCCTCATGGTCCAGTATGGAGACGACACTGGGAACAGCTACAGCCACGCTACACCACTGAGGAAGACAATGAACCTGGTGAGGAAGTGGACACTGTTTCTGAACTTGTAACAGATCACCCCATGGAGATCTTGGAAACTGTGCCACAAACTCGGAGACAGACCAAACCCAAAGGTACTCCATCCGTTCCAGAGTATGGACCAGACAATCCAAGACGGTCAAAGAGAACACGCAAACCCACAGAGAGACTTTGCTGTTGATGCTTGAGGAGTAGCATCAGTTTAGGTGGGGAGGTGTTGTGGAGATCGCTAGATACCACTGGAATCGAATGGAAGGATATAGAACATTATGGAACTTACTTTGATTTAGTGCGCAGTCACTCATGACGTAAGCGTAGACGCTCATCGAACAGACGGAACTGTGTAGATCTAACCAGATTAGTGTCGATGTTTCCCGAATATTCTCGTATGTCCATTAACTATATAAGTAGGGCTGCGCACACGTATTGTTGTTCTTTACCAGTCTTGCACTTGTTCTTTCTTACACTGTGCTGAGAGATATTGTCACCGTTGTTCCAGCTGTTAATAAATCTACAGAACCTACACAACTCGTTGTGTCTCCTTTGCGACTGAGAGTGGCGAAAGGAAAAACACGACAGTGACCCCCCCCCAAAATGCAACCCTCAAAAATGCTAATAACTTCTACATCTGTTGACCGAATCACATTATATTTGGGGGACATAAACTTCAGCTACCGTGACACTTTCACGAAGGGGCAATTTTGTAGATCAAATGGTCAGACTTTTGTGCTATTTCAAAAAAAGTTGCCAAGATGTGGAAGGGTCATGGATAGGCTGAAGTTTATGTCCCCCAAATATAAAGTGATTCGGTCAACAGATGTATAAGTTATTAGCATTTTGGAGGGACCGGCCCCCGTGGCGCAGTGGTTAGCGCGTCGGACTGCGGGCCGGGAGATCGTGGTTCGAATCCCATAATGGGTGGGTGGGTTTTTCGAGCTTCGGTCGGCTCCTACCCAGAGTGGAAGTGCTAAAGTTCCAATGGGAAGGCTGGGATCACACAGCCGAGTGTCATTCACTTCACGAATGCGATTGACACAGAAAGTGCAAAAAAAACACCACAAAAAACAACTTGTCTCGATTCTTGTGACCCTTCCTGCTCAGGGCTCTCATGGTGACCTTGGTTCCAGTGTTCCTGTTCCAGCCATCCCTGAATATTCTGCTGCCGGCCTGGGATGCTCCAGGGGGGTCGACGGAAGGACGCAGTGGCGGTCTGCTCTCTGAGGAGACGCTCACTCAGTCTGGCTCCGCGACTTAACAGTCAGTGTCGTAAGTAGAGGGCTTAGTAGGTAGCGGTGCCTGTGTCCCTTGCCAGGAACAGGACCAATACTGAACACCGTCGAAGTGACTCAGCAGCAGTGCAGTGTCATCTTCCGAGGGTAGCCTGACATCCTTCCCCGGAGTGTCTGTAAAATTAGTGAGGGTGCCCAGGTGTCTGACCAACACTGGGGGCTCATTGATTCGACAAAAGTCTGGCGGCAGAACGAAGTTCAGGGGTGGATGTTGCAGTGAGTGTTGGGACGGGGCGGCGTGGTAGCATACTGGGAGAAGGAACAAGCGTCGGGACCAGCAAAAAGAGAAAAGAGAATGAAAAAAAAAATGAAAAAAAAAAAAAAAAAAAGCATTTTTGAGGGTTGCATTTTTTTAAGGTCACCCTGTAGTTGCCAAAAAATCAGCCTGACTGGGCCATTTCTACTGAATTTCCAGGATGTTGTTATAACATTTAAAGATTAATAACTGAAACAGGACACATTTCTAAAGATTTCATATAACGATTATCCGCCATATCCGGACACGCCCATCACTTTTCAGGTTGTTGTTTTTACATCATAATTTAAATGCATATTTACGGCACATCATAGTCGAGTCATGCATAACTTAAGGCGATTAACAGCAGTGTGCTAACATTTTTGAAACTGTTTCAGATTTTTAAGTACTATTTTTGTAATTACAGGTCTTTGACGGGTGGTTATCAACCTCCCTTCTCCTATCTTGGTAGTGGTGACAAACACACCTGGAAGGACATGTGGCTGCACTTGAAGTAGGCTCCTCTGAAAGGATTCTCTGTTATTGTTGCAGGCCATGCCCAAAACCGGGGATGGGAGCCGCTCAGCAATGGACAGGACCAGCTCCCCCGCGGTCATCTCGTTAATCATGTTCTGACCAACACAGTTAAAAGTCCTATTGTTATGAAATAATGTAATGCATTCAAATTTGTATCCATTTTATCTGTTTTAATAGATGTAGTATTATGAAACAAGTGGCATGTAGATATAATAATAAGCCATGCGCACTTGACCGGCATTCGTGAAACTTTGTGGAATTATCATCCCATATCTCAGGCCAATGTACACCAAATTTGAAGTAAGTTGTAGAAGTAATTCATGAGTTATCAGCATTTTAATGGGTTTTTGTTTTGTTTGGGGGGGGGGGGGGGTTACTTTGTACATGTTTGTGTGTGTGCTTTATGCATTCAGATGTATACATATGTAAGAGTGTATGCATTAAATAAGTTGGTATATAATTAAAATTCTTTTGTTAATAAATTGTGTCTCGACTGATTGATGGGATTGTCGATTTTGTAAGTATCATGTTAACCTTTGCCGGATGCCGCTTTTGACTACACACGCCCGACGATGCGGGTTTGTCTGAACCCATACATTTGAAAGAGGGTTTTTACCGTTTATTTCTCTAACGACGATGCGGGTTTGTCTGAACCCATACATTTGAAAGAGTGTTTTTACCGTTTATTTCTCTAACGACGGGGTGGGTTCAGGGAAACCCACAGCGCTACTTCAGTGGGTGCATCGAGTTTCTCCCTTCACCGACTTCTTGCAGGGGAGGGAGAGGGGGGGGAGGGGGAGGGAGAGACTGAGAGAGACTGAGAGAGACTGAGAAAGACTGAGAGACTAAGAAAGAGAGAGAGAGAGAGACTAAGAAATAGAGAGAGAGAGACTAAGAAAGAGAGAGAGAGACTGAGAAAGAGAGAAAGAGACTAAGAAAGAGAGAAAGAGAGAGAGAGAGACTAAGAAAGAGAGAGAGAGATTAAGAAAGAGAGAGAGACTATAAGAAAGAGAGAGAGAGACTAAGAAAGAGAGAGAGAGAGAGAGACTAAGAAAGAGAGTGAGAGAGAGACTAAGAAAGAGAGAGAGAGACTAAGAAAGAGAGGGAGACTAAGAAAGAGAGAGAGAGAGACTAAGAAAGAGAGAGAGAGAGAGACTAAGAAAGAGAGAGAGAGACTAAGAAAGAGAGAAAGTCGGAGAGAGACTAAGAAAAAGAGAGAGAGAGAGACTAAGAAAGAGAGAGAGAGAGAGAGACAAAGAGAGAGAGAGAGACAAAGAAAGAGAGAGAGAGACTAAGAAAGAGAGAGAGAGAGACTAAGAAAGAGAGAGATAGAGAGAGACTAAGAAAGAGAGAGAGAGACTAAGAAAGAGAGAGAGACTAAGAAAGAGAGAGAGAGACTAAAAAAGAGAGAGAGAGAGAGAGAGAGACTAAGAAAGAGAGAGAGAGACTAAGAAAGAGAGAGAGAGACTAAGAAAGAGAGAGAGAGACTAAGAAAGAGAGAGAGAGAGACTAAGAAAGAGAGAGAGACTAAGAAAGAGAGATAGAGACTAAGAAAGAGAGAGAGAGAGAGAGACTAAGAAAGAGAGAGAGAGAGAGACTAAGAAAGAGAGAGAGAGACTAAGAAAGAGAGAAAGTCGGAGAGAGACTAAGAAAGAGAGAGAGAGAGAGAGAGAGAGACTAAGAAAGAGAGAGAGAGAGTCTAAGAAAGAGAGTGAGAGACTAAGAAAAAGAGAGAGACTAAGAAAGAGAGAGAGAGAGAGCCAAAGAAAGAGAGAGAGATAGAGACTAAGAAAGAGAGAGAGAGACTAAGAAAGAGAGAGAGAGAGAGAGACTAAGAAAGAGAGAGCGAGAGACTAATAAAGAGAGAGAGAGAGACTAAGAAAGAGAGAGAGACTAAGAAAGAGAGAGAGACTAAGAAAGAGAGAGAGAGAGACTAAGAAAGAGAGAGAGAGAGAGACTAAGAAAGAGAGAGAGAGACTAAGAAAGAGAGAGAGAGAGAGACTAAGAAAGAGAGAGAGAGAGACTAAGAAAGAGAGAGAGAGAGACTAAGAAAGAGAGAGAGACTAAGAAAGAGAGAGAGAGAGAGACTAAGAAAGAGAGAGAGAGACTAAGAAAGAGAGAGAGAGAGAGAGACTAAGAAAGAGAGACAGAGAGACTAAGAAAGAGAGAGAGAGAGACTAAGAAAGAGAGAGAGAGACTAAGAAAGAGAGAGAGAGAGAGAGACTAAGAAAGAGAGAGAGAGAGACTAAGAAAGAGAGAGAGAGAGACTGAGAAAGAGAGAGAGAGACTAAGAAAGAGAGATAGAGACTAAGAAAGAGAAAGAGAGAGACTAAGAAAGAGAGAGAGAGAGAGACTAAGAAAGAGAGAGAGACTAAGAAAGAGAGAGAGAGACTAAGAAAGAGAGAGAGAGACTAAGAAAGAGAGAGAGAGACTAAGAAAGAGAGAGAGAGACTAAGAAAGAGAGAGAGAGAGAGACTAAGAAAGAGAGCGAGAGAGACTAAGAAAGAGAGAGAGAGAGAGAAAGAGAGAGAGAGACTAAGAAAGAGAGAGAGAGAGAGACTAAGAAAGAGAGAGAGAGAGAGAGACTAAGAAAGAGAGAGAGAGAGACTAAGAAAGAGAGAGAGAGAGACTAAGAAAGAGAGAGAGAGAGACTAAGAAAGAGAGAGAGAGAGACTAAGAAAGAGAGAGAGACTAAGAAAGAGAGACAGAGAGAGAGACACAGAGAGAGACTAAGAGAGAGAGACAGAGAGAGAGAGAGAGAGAGAGAAACAGAGAGAGAGAGACAGAGAGAGACAGAGAGAGAGAGAGAGACAGAGACAGACAGTCAGATAGACAGACAGTCAGATAGACGGATAGACAGATAGACGGATAGACAGATAGACAGACAGACAGACAGAGCAACTGACAACAGACATACAGACAGAGAGATACGGACAGACAGACAGAGAGACAGACAGTCTCTTGGAGACAAACAGGCAGACAGACACTGTTCCGCCGCTTTGGTAATTATGGGTGTAGCAGAACCCGCGCCGTCGGCAGAGGGATAGTTACAATCACTACTACTCTTTAAAAGTATGGGTTTGTGTGAACCCGCGCCATCGGTAGTGTTTTTGTAAATTAGCATAATGAATTAATTTTAATGTTTTGTCATGTACACACTAAAAATGTGCAGACAGAGAGCAAATTAGGTGTGTGAGAGATACTTAAAATTTCAAAACGATACCTTTAATGGTTCCAGAGTTACAATGATTTTAGTGTGTCTCTGGGTACAGGTGAACCCAGGAAGCACGGCAAAGGTTAAACAGCAAACGGAAGTATAGTGTCACCACTCTCTCTCTCTCTCTCTCTGAGACTCTCTCTCTCTCTCTCTCTCTCTCTCTCTCTCTCTCTCTCTCTCTCTCTCTCTCTCTCTCTCTCTCTCTCTCTCTCTCTCTCTCTCTCTCTCTCTCTCTCTCTCTCTCTCTCTTTCTTTCTCTCATGTATGCACACACACAAACACACACACACACACGCATTTACAATATACAGCCCATACTTGAATAACTGAGATTAACATAAGCACTCAAGCAATAACAGAGAGAAGAAATCTTCAAACCATTACATTTGTAACTACACAAACTCACTGTAAGACTAAGAGACTGGATCTTTCTTCCCGATAACTCTTGGCGGCAGCTTCTTGAGTAGCTGTCCGCATGCGGACTCTCTGTGTCCCCGATTGCGCTGACAAACAATGTAACACTGCCGCACCTGCTGGCCCTGCCCTGCCTCTTCTGACCGGTGGAGACGATGCTTAGCTCAGAGTTGAGACATGAGATAAGCGTACTGTGTTCGACCTGAGTATCGAAATGGACAGCTTTTACAGAAAAAAAAAGAAAAAAAAAAACAAAAGTGTTAAAAGACACAGTCTAAGAAATGGACAAACGGTTATACTTGACGGACATGAATCATAAGTGAATAAAATACGTGGCTTATACCTACCATGCAATACAGTACAGTATTAGTTTATTTATGCCATAAGGGGCAAATGTATAATGAGTTACACGTTTGGCATTTTTAAGAACTATAAATGCATACATGAATCGTCTAAAACATGATCAGGTATAAGAAAACAAACACGTACAGATACTCCGATTCACACAATCACTCGTACTACCACGTACATGTCACACGCACGCACGCGCGCACGCACGTACGTACACACACACACATGCACACACACAGACGCACACACACAGACGCACACACACACACACACACACACACACACACACACACACATCCACAGACATACGCACGCACATTTTACACATACAAACAAACACGCACATTTTACACACATACGGCACACACATAGACATAAGAAATACAAAAATAAAAACCAGCTGCATTCTAAGATTCGACCGGAGAATCTAGATCTCCGATTCAACTGATTCAGTTAGATCTGTAGCCTAGTTGTTAGTCTTGCAGGAAAATCAATGGCGATTCTGACATCGGTGTTGCGGGTAGATCTACTAGTCTACGTAAACTCATTAAAAATGAAAGCACACAAATCGAGGACTCTTGTTGGAAAATACAATTGTTTTTGATTCCGATCCTTATTTTGTAGTCGAAATATTTTGTGTGTGCAGAAATACAAATTTAGATCGATTGCAAGCGTTTTAGATTTCATTGTCAGTGTACGTGTGTCACTGTGTCGGAACTGTGCCTCTCGAAACATTGAGTTAGTGTTAGACCTATGCTTTTGCTTTATTTTTATGATGACTCCTTAATTCTTGAACCGAATCATTAAGCAGAGCCTCTTTGTAAACCGCCATCAAACATAAAGTACCGTAATGTGCAATGATGTAAGCGTAAAACTGACTTTTGAGAGGTTCCCTGAAATGCGTCAACTCGGCTAAGATTTAAATATCTACGAATGACGAACACAGTACGTGAACAGAGCAAACGCATTGCTTGAAACTGTTTTGTTGCATTATGAAGCCTTGTTTGCAGCCACTTAAAAGTCTTATAAGACAAGAATGTATTGCATAATTGATAAAAAGAACTTACCAGAGAACTTTCGTCAAGGCAGCGGCTGCTCACCGCTAGGAATTCTGGATGGTTAAGCACTTTGAAACCTTCTGATTTACATTATGTTCCAAATAAGGATATCCTACTACGATGGAATGCATCAATGAATTTTCAAACGGCTACACTTGCTCCGTCCTTTCTGATCGGAGGGGGGTGTTTTTTTGAAAGTGTTAGTGAATGGATTAAACATTTTAGCGGCCAAATCTCAATTTCTGTGAGAAAATGTAGACGAGGACCTTTAAGGCACAGTAAGCCTCCCGTAAACCATCACAGATACGGTCAGGCTTTTACACACAGTACAAACACCCTTTCATTTAAACACTCACCGATTGAGAACATCCTAGGTGCCCTCCGTAAAGAGCGAACAATTTTCAAAGAATTTATTTTTGCGTGGTTTATCTTACCCCTTAGCCATCGTGAACCCGTGTGATCCAGTTTCCCTCTTTCACAATGTAGTCGTCAGTTAGTCATTTAAATGCGACTCGATGTGAGCTTATCTACAATAGCACGTTTTTATGCACGAAACAAACGGCTGTGGTTCACAAGAACTCTAGCGATGGCTTTTGACTGTTGAGAGGAACGGCGATATGCACAAAACCGTCGTCTGCTACGACCCTTGCGTGACCCTGCTTCCGGGCTTTACTTTTTTCAAACTTTCACAACTTCGAATTGTACTGATCTTGTCTTGATGAAAAAATATTTTTATGATTAAAGAATGTTGTAACAAGCTGTCAATTTATTATTTAGATTTCAAAAGTTAGGTCTAGCGCAAAAACGCACCACGGTCCAAAAATATTCTGATAATCATCGATCCACTGCTATCGCCAGTTTACATCGAGAATGAGACCCGAAGGGAAGTAACTCATTTTTGACCTGAGTTCAGGATTGGTCCAAAAAGTGTTCGAGACAATCTGCAAAATGAATTCTTTAAAAATTGCTCGCTCTTTATGTAAGGCACCTAGGATGTTCCCGTTTGGTGAGCGTTCAAATGGAAGGGTGTTTGTACTGTGTGTAAAAGCCTGACAGTATCTGTGATGGTTTACGGCAGGCTTACTGTCCGGGCGTGATTTCCGGTATTAAATATTCATAACAGCCGTCCAGCACCAAAACAAGGCGCCATTGTTGTAGAGGAGCAAGTCCACAAAAATAAATTATTTGAAAATTTTTAACGCTCGACAGAAAGCAGCCAGGATGTTCCCGTTCGGTGAGCGTTCAAATGGAAGTATGCTTGTACTGTATGTAGACGCTCGGGGAGCTCTGTAATGGTTTACGGGAGGTTTACTGTGCCTTTAACAAGGGTAAAAGGAGACACAGAATCCGTTACTCGCCTCTTACGACATGCTGGGGAGCATAGGGTAAATTCTTCCCCCTAACCCGCGGGGGGGGGGGGGGGGGGGGGGGGGGGGGGGGGGTGTTGATGACACGGCATAGCAACACGTCAGATAACATGGGTTGGTGACACGGCATGGTAACACGAGTTGATGACACGGCATGGTAACACGTCAGATAACATAGGTTTATGACACGGCATAGCATTACGTCAGATAACATGGGTTGATGACACGGCATGGTAACACGTCAGATGACATGGGTTGATGACACGGCATGGTAACACATCAGATGACATGGGTTGATGATGACACGGCATGATGACACGTCATGGTTGTGACAAACGGATTTGCACATAGATGTATATTGGAGTTATGTGACTCAGGTGTACAAAGTTTCATGGGCCACGAACTTTGAGTGGACACCGTACAGTGATACGTCACTGACGCAGTGCAGTAGTGTCGGTGACCAATCAGAGCAGAGTATTGACTGAGGTGGCGTTGTAAAGATATTACAGCCTCAGAGCTTTGCAGACTGTCGACAGGAGAGGACGTGTCTCCTGATTGTAAAGTTGCTCACCGGGCGCTAGAGGTCGTTTGGAGACTCGTGTCGCGGTTACTGAATCAGTAGATTCAGCTGCTGTGTTTACAGGTATTTATTGAATTGATATTTTACTCGGAGATATTATTTCGCTCGGAAATATTGACTTGAGAAATGACCGGGAGAGTCATGTGTGAATTGGCTGAAAAGCGTGAGTTGATGTCAGCCATTGCTGAAAAAGGAATGTTTACATGTTTGTCGGAAATGAATTCGCTTATGAGTTAGCGGGTGTATATACTGTAACCGCATAAGATAGTGCCGGTAGTGATAAAGAACGTTATAAAAGTTTATTCAAGTATGGAGACTTATGGTAGTTTAAACTTGTGTTTTTTAGCATCCCGGGCCGAGTGGGTCACGGAGGTATCCCGGGCCGAGAGCGGTCGCGGAAGGGGGAACGAGACGGGAGGTTCTGCCCTCATGCTCCAGCCGTGAGCTGTGGAGATGCTGGAGGGGAAGACAGCGTGAAGCGCTGCGTAACGGGAACCCCGTCCCATTCCACCACACGAGACAGTTGTGTGGGTGGGGTGAAGCAGTGTGTGCCACTGTATACTGTGAGTACGACTGAGAGAATTTAACCAGCGTGATAGCTGTACAGATACGTTCCCGAGTGAATAACCACGAGACGTCGAGCGTCGTGGGGTTTGTTATCTGTGTATAACAGAACTGAATAGTAACAGAAGAATTGTTTGAGACAGTGTCTTCGTGTGTTTTGAGACAGACGGGCTTTCACGGAACAAAGCCTCAAGTGTTATACGTGTGTGCACGAGAACTGTAGATTGCATGACATAATAACCTGTATGTAATTTTGTGCAGTTTGATTTCTGTGTGTTAACAGAAATAGTACTTTCATGTTGAGCGAAAGTGATCTGTAGAATGGATGTATAATAATATGTTTATGTTGTGTTATTGAACATTTTAATAGAGGTGCAGGGGCAAAGGGCTATACTGTGTTCTTGTCTTTGTGCCTGGTTGGTGTGTGTGTGTGTGTGTGTGTGAAGGCTAGATAGTAAACAGAGAGTAGCACGCACAATTTTTGATAGGAGTAGATATACATACATACAGACATACACACCGAAATTCCAGCCGTAACATTTGGTGACCCCGATTACTCTGTGTTAGTTAAAATTTATAGTTGTTTCCCTGCTTTGCTAAACTTAATTTTGTCCCCTGCGTTGGGTTTTTAGAACTTTTGGCAGTAGGTCACGCAGACAGAGATTTTTCAGATTCAATAGTTGTGTCGTTCATGTCCTGTTTTGTATTTGTTACCGTCTCCAGTTTTACGGTAGTGCTTACTGTACAGTTCTAAGCACTGAGGGAATAGCTTCATTTTTCTTCCTGTGGGGTCTTTCATTTCTCTTTCATTGCTCTTTTCTGTGCTTTCATTTTGTAAAATAGTTAGAACATTTTTTTCTTTCTGCTTTGGAATAGGGATCTATCTGTTGTTTATTGCCCTTTGCCTTTGTTGATTAACTTTGATTAATTTTGTTCTTTTTGACTTTGAAATTTTCTAATTTGATCTTGGAATTTTTTTTGTTTTGTTAGTGTGATTGGTTAGGTTTATTGATTTTGTAGGATTAGGTTTGTTGATTTTGTAAGTTTGTTGTAAATAATTAAGGTAATTAGTTGTGATATTTTGATATAGACTTTAATTAGTTCAAGTTTTAGTTTATTTTTGATTTGTTATTTGCTATGGTAGTAGATTAGGTACTTTAAATTTTTTTTTGTGGTTTAATTTAGTCTGCTGTTTGGTGATTGTGTCACTTTAATATTTTTTTTTGGAATTTCTTTTTATTTGCCTCCAACTACATTTCTTTTGTTGTAGGTTGGACTTCATTTATTTTGAGTTTAGTTTTCTAGTGTTGTATTTGGTTTGTTTTGATATTATTACTGCATATTTAGTTGTTGTTTTGAGTGACTGGAACTTTGCAATTTTTTGAATTCCTCTTTCAAATTAAGGTTTGGGGTTGTTGTTTTGTTTGTGCTTGTATATATGTTTTGAAACAAGATTCGTTTTGACTTCATTGACTGGGTATCTGACTTTAATTAGAATTGTTGGATATTTTTGCGTGAGATTTACGCCAAAACGTATTTGGATATAGTCTTGTATTGACTATTGGTTTTGGTGCCAGATTTGTTGTGGTACTTGACAGTTTTGAAGTAGATTACTTGATCTTACATTATTGTTGGAAACTTTTTCAAAACTTTTCTCTAAACTTGGACATATTTTGGTGTGATTTTGAAAGTTCAAAACTTACACAATGGAGAGCGAAGATGATTATGATGCGTTGTTTGAAAAGTTCGTTAAACAGGCAGAGACTTTGGGTCTGGCTGCAGATAAACGTGAGAAATACGTGAAAGAAAGTTTTGATCGTTTGGAGAGAAAACGAGAAAAAGATGAAAAGCAAAAAGAAAGGGAAATTGAAGAAAGTCGAAGACAAAAAGAATTGGAAAGAGAAGAGAAACAAAAAGAATTGGAACGGGAAGAAAGAGACAAAGAGAGAGAACACCAGTTAAAGCAAAGAGAGCTTGAGATTAGGCAGGCTGAAATTAGTGCTGGGTCACGTGCACCACAAAATGGTCGGGATTCTCACACTAATATTGGTGCTCGCCCTGTTTACCCCAGGCTCCCTGCATTCAGGGAACAGCAAGATGATATAGACTCTTACTTGTTCAGATTTGAAACTCATGCAAAATCTCTGGGATGGGAAGAGACAAGGTGGATCACGTACTTGTCTGCTCTTTTAGAGGGCAATGCATTAAACCTATACCATAGCCTTGCTGCTGCTGGTGAACTAACATACCAATGTTTGAAAGAAAACTTGCTGAAGACCTTTCAGTGCACATCTGAAAATGTTAGACAAAAACTCAGATATAGTAAACCAAGAGAAAATGAACCGTTCCAAACTTTTGGAATTGAGTTGCGACGATTGTTTGATCGTTGGGTTGCGCTGTCTGAGATAACCACAGATGTTGATGGTTTAACAGACTTGATTCTGGCAGAACAATTCCTTGAAAGTGTATCAGCCGACGTAGCAACTTTCATTCGAGAGAGAGGTCTTGTTAAACTTGAGGATATGGTCACAGCTGCCGAGAATTACCGTTTATCACGGAAGTCAGAGTCTACTATTTTTTCAGCTGCTTCCTGTGTTCAGGAAGATTATGTTGGCGCTGCTTTTGCACATGGTGATAATCACGGGGGTGTTCAGGAGTTACCGCGGGTTGGTTCTGGTTTTGCTAAGCGGAGTGATAACCAGAATGACGAGAGTTCTGGAAAGGTGACGTCTGACGCTCAGACATATCCACATGAGGGTGCATATAAAACACGTAGAAGTAGACGCAGACGTGCACATGGTAAGAGAGTTCGTTCACCCCGAGAGGACGACACTTGTTTTCTGTGTTCTGGAAAAGGTCATTGGCGTCAAGAGTGTCCAATACGGATAAATCCTGTAAATCCTTGCTGGGCTTGTGGTTTAGGCGGCCATAAATTGAAATCGTGTCCGATGGCTAAATTTCTAGAAAAGAGGAAGTCAGGAAATGCAGTTGTTCGGGAAGTCGTTCCTCCAGTCGTTCCTCCAGTTAAGAAAGTTGTGGAAAGTTTGAAGTTGGAACATGGTAGTGTCAACGAGAGAGAGTGTACAGTACTTCGAGACTCAGGTTCTACGATTTCTGGAGTGCGTAGAGGATTGGTGTCGAAAGACCAGTTGGTCAGTAGAAAGGTCACTTGTAAGACATTTGGTGGGGAGGTCCTTACTTATCCTCAGGCGAAAGTTAAAGTTGAGACACCTTATGTTTCGGGAGAAATGGTTTGTTGCGTCCTGAATGATCCTGTCGCTGATTTGATCATAGGCAACATTCCGGGGATTTCAGGGGGTGCAGACTGTTGTCCTGAAGCTGAGGGGGTTACGGCTCGTACTAATCGTGTGCAGGAAAAGAGAAGAAACCCTCCTGATAAACCTGTGATTCTGACTCCAGATCAGAAGGTTGTGTGTTTGAATCAGGACTTGGCAGTTGTTCGAGAAGAACTCAGTCAGCTGCGAGCTGAAGTGAACAGATTAAAAGGTGGTTTTTCACTGGCTACGAGTGGAAAGAGTAGGTCGATTGAGACTACTGCTGCTGTAAGCCATGGTGGAAATCGCAGAAAGAGGTCAAGAAAATGGTTTACTTGATTTTGACTACTTGCTTGTTTAGCATCAGGAACATGAGTCGTAGTACTATGTTGGAAGAGTCGTGGACTCAAGATATGAAAATTGAAGATGCTAAAGAAAGACATTACATGTTTGAGCTGGAAAGCAACATGACTGGAAATTTGTGAGTTAATAGGAAAACTCAGTGGAATCTTCCTGAAGAAGGAAGAAGTACTTTATCAGACATAAAGTAGTGTTGTTACACATATGGATCAGTGGATCGGAAAATTTTGTTCCGTAGTGGAATGCGATATTGTAATTGTATTGCAGTGAAGTAATTACCCTCTTATCTGTTATCCTAAAGAAAAAATAACCTCGGTCGGTCATTTTTTTTCGGGAGGAGGGGGTAATGTGACAAACGGATTTGCACATAGATGTATATTGGAGTTATGTGACTCAGGTGTACAAAGTTTCATGGGCCACGAACTTTGAGTGGACACCGTACAGTGATACGTCACTGACGCAGTGCAGTAGTGTCGGTGACCAATCAGAGCAGAGTATAGACCGAGGTGGCGTTGTAAAGAGAATACAGGCTCAGAGCTTTGCAGACTGTCGACAGGAGAGGACGTGTCTCCTGATTGTAAAGTTGCTCACCGGGCGCTAGAGGTCGTTTGGAGACTCGTGTCGCGGTTACTGAATCAGTAGATTCAGCTGCTGTGTTTACAGGTATTTATTGAATTGATATTTTACTCGGAGATATTATTTTGCTCGGAAATATTGACTTGAGAAATGACCGGGAGAGTCATGTGTGAATTAGCTGAAAAACGTGCGCGGTTGTCAGCCATTGCTGAAAAAGGAATGTTTACATGTTTGTCGGAAATGAATTCGCTTATGAGTTAGCGGGTGTATATACTGTAACCGCATAAGATAGTTACCGGTAGTGATAAAGAATGTTATAAAAGTTTATTCAAGTATGGAGACTTATGGTAGTTTAAACTTGTGTTTTTAGCATCCCGGGCCGAGTGGGTCACGGAGGTATCCCGGGCCGAGAGCGGTCGCGGAAGGGGGAACGAGACGGGAGGTTCTGCCCTCATGCTCCAGCCGTGAGCTGTGGAGATGCTGGAGGGGAAGACAGCGTGAAGCGCTGCGTAACGGGAACCCCGTCCCATTCCACCACACGAGACAGTTGTGTGGGTGGGGTGAAGCAGTGTGTGCCACTGTATACTGTGAGTACGACTGAGAGAATTTAACCAGCGTGATAGCTGTACAGATACGTTCCCGAGTGAATAACCACGAGACGTCGAGCGTCGTGGGGTTTGTCATCTGTGTATAACAGAAGTGAATAGTAACAGAAGAATTGTTTGAGACAGTGTCTTCGTGTGTTTTGAGACAGACGGGCTTTCACGGAACAAAGCCTCGAGTGTTATACGTGTGTGCACGAGAACTGTAGATTGCATGACATAATAACCTGTATGTAATTTTGTGCAGTTTGATTTCTGTGTGTTAACAGAAATAGTACTTTCATGTTGAGCGAAAGTGATCTGTAGAATGGATGTATAATAATATGTTTATGTTGTGTTATTGAACATTCTAATAGAGGTGCAGGGGCAAAGGGCTATACTGTGTTCTTGTCTTTGTGCCTGGTTGGAATGTGTGTGTGTGTGTGTGTGTGAAGGCTAGATAGTAAACAGAGAGTAGCACGCACAATTTTTGATAGGAGTAGATATACATACATACAGACATACACACCGAAATTCCAGCCGTAACAATGGTAACACGGCATGGTAACACGTCGTGGTAACACAGCATGGTAACACGGCATGGTAACACAGCATGGTAACACGGCATGGTAACACAGCATGGTAACACGGCATGGTAACACAGCATGGTAACACGGCATGGTAACACGGCATGGTAACACGGCATGGTAAAACGGCATAGTAACACGGCATGGTAACACCGCATGGTAACACCGCATGGTAACATGGCATGATGACACGGCATGATGACACGTCATGGTAGCACGGCAACACAGCATGATGACACGGCATGGTAACACGGCATGGTAACACAGCATGGTACCACAGCATGGTAACACGGCATGGTAACACGGCATGGTAACATGACATGGTAACACGGCATAGTGACAGGTCATGATGGCACGGCATGGTAACACAACATGATAACACGGCATGGTAACACGGCATGATGACACTGCATGGTAACACGGCATGATGACACGGCATGGTAGCACGGCATGGTAACACGTCATGGTAACACGGCAGGGTGACAGGTCATGGTAACACGTCATGGTAACACGGCATGATAACACGGCATGGTGACAGGTCATGATGACACGGCATGAGGACACGGCATGGTAACACTGCATGGTAACGCGGCATGGTGGCAGGTCATGGTAACACGGCATGGTAACAATGATACCAAGAAGACGTATGATAAAGAGACAGGGATACCAAGCAGACGTATGATAAAGAGACAGGGATACCAAGCAGACGTATGATAAAGAGACAGGGATACCAAGCAGACGTATGATAAAGAGACAGGGATACCAAGCAGACGTATGATAAAGAGAGAGGGATACCAAGAAGACGTATGATAAAGAGACAGGGATACCAAGAAGACGTATGATAAAGAGACAGGGATACCAAGAAGACGTATGATAAAGAGACAATGATACCAAGAAGACGTATGATAAAGAGACAGGGATACCAAGCAGACGTATGATAAAGAGAGAGGGATACCAAGCAGACGTATGATAAAGAGACAATGATACCAAGAAGACGTATGATAAAGAGACAGGGATACCAAGCAGACGTATGATAAAGAGAGAGGGATACCAAGCAGACGTATGATAAAGAGACAGGGATACCAAGCAGACGTATGATAAAGAGACAGGGATACCAAGCAGACGTATGATAAAGAGAGAGGGATACCAAGAAGACGTATGATAAAGAGACAGGGATACCAAGAAGACGTATGATAAAGAGACAGGGATACCAAGAAGACGTATGATAAAGAGACAGGGATACCAAGAAGACGTATGATAAAGAGAGAGGGATACCAAGCAGACGTATGATAAAGAGACAGGGATACCAAGAAGACGTATGATAAAGAGACAATGATACCAAGAAGACGTATGATAAAGAGACAGGGATACCAAGCAGACGTATGATAAAGAGACAATGATACCAAGAAGACGTATGATAAAGAGACAGGGATACCAAGCAGACGTATGATAAAGAGACAGGGATACCAAGCAGACGTATGATAAAGAGACAATGATACCAAGAAGACGTATGATAAAGAGACAATGATACCAAGCAGACGTATGATAAAGAGACAGGGATACCAAGAAGACGTATGATAAAGAGACAATGATACCAAGAAGACGTATGATAAAGAGACAGGGATACCAAGCAGACGTATGATAAAGAGACAGGGATACCAAGCAGACGTATGATAAAGAGACAATGATACCAAGAAGACGTATGATAAAGAGACAATGATACCAAGCAGACGTATGATAAAGAGACAGGGATACCAAGAAGACGTATGATAAAGAGAGAGGGATACCAAGAAGACGTATGATAAAGAGACAGGGATACCAACAACACAAGGCTACTCACTTGGCATAGGCCTTCTCCAACAGCGCGGACCAGAACTCGTTGCGTGACTTGGAGTGGCAGAAGATGAGCTTTCCCTCCCTGACGGGCAGGCGGTCGTCAATGACAACCTCGATCCACTGTCCGAACCGCCAGAAGTTAAACTTGAACATGCCCACGTAGGCGTTCTTGTCGTCCCACTCCTGTAGCTTGTAGTCTGGTATCACCTGTAGACATGAACACAGTCTGGTATCACCTGTAGACATGAACACAGTCTGGTATCACATGTAGAACAGTCTGGTATCACCTGTAGACATGAACACAGTCTGGTATCACATGTAGACATGAACACAGTCTGGTATCACATGTAGACATAAACAGTCTGGTATCACCTGTAGACATAAACAGTCTGGTATCACATATAGACATGAACACAGTCTGGTATCACATGTAGACATGAACACAGTCTGGTATCACATGTAGACATGAACACAGTCTGGTATCACATGTAGACATGAACACAGTCTGGTATCACATGTAGACATGAACACAGTCTGGTATCACATGTAGACATGAACACAGTCTGGTATCACATGTAGACATGAACACAGTCTGGTATCACATGTAGACATGAACACAGTCTGGTATCACCTGTAGACATGAACACAGTCTGGTATCACATGTAGACATGACAAAGACGTCATATTCGGCTTTTCGTGAAAGTTGAGGCGGCACTGTCACGCTCTCATTTTTCAACCAACATGGTTGAAATTTTGGTCAAGTAATCTTCGACGAAGCCCGGACAGCACAGACTGACACAGTAACAACCAGCACAGACTGACACAATAACAACCAACACAGACTGACATAGTAACAACCAACACAGATTGACACAGTAACAACCAGCACAGACTGACACAGTAACAGCCAACACAGACTGACACAGTAACAACCAACACAGACTGACACAGTAACAACCAACACAGACTGACACAGTAACAACCAACACAGACTGACACAGTAACAACCAACACAGACTGACACAGTAACAACCAACACAGACTGACACAGTAACAACCAACACAGACTGACACAGTAACAACCAACACAGACTGACACAGTAACAACCAACACAGACTGACACAGTAACAACCAACACAGACTGACACAGTAACAACCAACACAGACTGACACAGTAACAACCAGCACAGACTGACACAATAACAACCAACACAGACTGACACAGTAACAACCAACACAGACTGACACAGTAACAACCAACACAGACTGACATAGTAACAACCAACACAGACTGACACAGTAACAACCAACACAGACTGACACAGTAACAACCAACACAGACTGACACAGTAACAACCAACACAGACTGACACAGTAACAACCAACACAGACTGACACAGTAACAACCAGCACAGACTGACACAGTGACAACCAACAAAGACTGACACAGTAACAACCAACACAGACTGACACAGTAACAACCAACACAGACAGACACAGTAACAACCAACACAGACTGACACAGTAACAACCAACACAGACTGACACAGTAACAACCAACACAGACTGACACAGTAACAACCAGCACAGACTGACACAGTAACAACCAACACAGACTGACACAGTAACAACCAACACAGACTGACACAGTAACAACCAGCACAGACTGACACAGTAACAACCAGCACAGACTGACACAGTAACAACCAACACAGACTGACACAGTAACAACCAGCACAGACTGACACAGTAACAACCAACACAGACTGACATAGTAACAACCAGCACAGACTGACACAGTAACAACCAGCACAGACTGACACAGTAACAACGAACACAGACTGGCAGAGTAACAACCAACACAGACTGGCACAGTAACAACCAACACAGACTGACACAGTAACAACCAACACAGACTGACACAGTAACAACCAACACAGACTGACACAGTAACAACCAGCACAGACTGACACAGTAACAACCAGCACAGACTGACATAGTAACAACCAACAAAGACTGACACAGTAACAACCAACACAGACTGACACAGTAACAACCAGCACAGACTGACATAGTAACAACCAACAAAGACTGACACAGTAACAACCAACACAGACTGACACAGTAACAACCAACAAAGACTGACATAGTAACAACCAACACAGACTGACACAGTAACAACCAACACAGACTGACATAGTAACAACCAACACAGACTGACACAGTAACAACCAACAACCAACACAGACTGACATAGTAACAACCAACACAGACTGACACAGTAACAACCAACATAGACTGACACAGTAACAACCAACACAGACTGACACAGTAACAACCAACATAGACTGACACAGTAACAACCAACACAGACTGACACAATAACAACCAACACTGACTGACACAGTAACAACCAACACAGACTGACACAGTAACAACCAACACAGACTGACACAGTAACAACCAGCAGACTGACACAGTAACAATCAACACAGACTGACACAATAACAACCAGTACAGACTGACACAGTAACAACCAACACAGACTGACACAGTAACAACCAACACAGACTGACACAGTAACAACCAACACAGACAGACACAGTAACAACCAACACAGACTGACACAGTAACAACCAGCACAGACTGACATAGTAACAACCAACACAGACTGACACAGTAACAACCAGCACAGACTGACACAGTAACAACCAACACAGACTGACACAGTAACAACCAACACAGACTGACACAGTAACAACCAACACAGACTGACACAGTAACAACCAGCACAGACTGACACAGTAACAACCAACACAGACTGACACAGTAACAACCAACACAGACTGACACAGTAACAACCAACAAAGACTGACACAGTAACAACCAGCACAGACTGACACAGTAACAACCAACAACCAACACAGACTGACACAGTAACAACCAACACAGACTGACACAGTAACAACCAACACAGACTGACATAGTAACAACCAACACAGACTGACACAGTAACAACCAACACAGACTGACACAGTAACAACCAACACAGACTGACATAGTAACAACCAACACAGACTGACACAGTAACAACCAACACAGACTGACACAGTAACAACCAACACAGACTGACACAGTAACAACCAGCACAGACTGACACAGTAACAACCAACACAGACAGACACAGTAACAACCAACACAGACTGACACAGTAACAACCAACACAGACTGACACAGTAACAACCAACACAGACTGACATAGTAACAACCAACACAGACTGACACAGTAACAACCAGCACAGACTGACATAGTAACAACCAACACAGACTGACACAGTAACAACAAACACAGACTGACACAGTAACAACCAACACAGACTGACATAGTAACAACCAACACAGACTGACATAGTAACAACCAACACAGACTGACATAGTAACAACCAACACAGACTGACACAGTAACAACCAACACAGACTGACACAGTAACAACCAACACAGACTGACACAGTAACAACCAGCACAGACTGACACAGTAACAACCAGCACAGACTGACACAGTAACAACCAACAACCAACACAGACTGACACAGTAACAACCAACACAGACTGACATAGTAACAACCAACACAGACTGACACAGTAACAACCAACACAGACTGACACAATAACAACCAACACAGACTGACACAGTAACAACCAACACAGACTGACACAGTAACAACCAACACAGACTGACATAGTAACAACCAACACAGACTGACATAGTAACAACCAACACAGACAGACACAGTAACAACCAACACAGACTGACACAGTAACAACCAACACAGACTGACATAGTAACAACCAACACAGACTGACACAGTAACAACCAACACAGACTGACATAGTAACAACCAACACAGACTGACACAGTAACAACCAACACAGACTGACATAGTAACAACCAACACAGACTGACACAGTAACAACCAACACAGACAGACACAGTAACAACCAACACAGACTGACACAGTAACAACCAACACAGACTGACACAGTAACAACCAACACAGACTGACACAGTAACAACCAACACAGACTGACATAGTAACAACCAACACAGACTGACATAGTAACAACCAACACAGACTGACACAGTAACAACCAACACAGACTGACATAGTAACAACCAACACAGACTGACATAGTAACAACCAACACAGACTGACATAGTAACAACCAACACAGACTGGCACAGTAACAACCAACACAGACTGACATAGTAACAACCAACACAGACTGACACAGTAACAACCAACACAGACTGACACAGTAACAACCAGCACAGACTGACATAGTAACAACCAACACAGACTGACATAGTAACAACCAACACAGACTGACACAGTAACAACCAACACAGACTGACACAGTAACAACCAACACAGACTGACACAGTGACAACCAACACAGACTGACACAGTAACAACCAACACAGACTGACACAGTAACAACCAGCACAGACTGACACAGTGACAACCAACACAGACTGACATAGTAACAACCAACACAGATTGACACAGTAACAACCAACAACCAACACAGACTGACACAGTAACAACCAGCACAGACTGACACAGTAACAACCAACACAGACTGACACAGTAACAACCAACACAGACTGACACAGTAACAACCAACACAGACTGACACAGTAACAACCAGCACAGACTGACATAGTAACAACCAACAACCAACACAGGCTGACATAGTAACAACCAGCACAGACTGACATAGTAACAACCAACATAGACTGACACAGTAACAACCAGCACAGACTGACATAGTAACAACCAACATAGACTGACACAGTAACAACCAACACAGACTGACATGGTAACAACCAACACAGACTGACATAGTAACAACCAACACAGACTGACATAGTAACAACCAACACAGACTGACACAGTAACAACCAGCACAGACTGACACAGTAACAACCAACACAGACTGACACAGTAACAACCAACACAGACTGACACAGTAACAACCAACACAGACTGACACAGTAACAACCAACACAGACTGAGACAATAACAACCAACACAGACTGACACAGTAACAACCAACACAGACTGACACAGTAACAACCAACACAGACTGACATAGTAACAACCAGCACAGACTGACACAGTAACAACCAACACAGACTGACACAGTAACAACCAACACAGACTGACACAGTAACAACCAACAAAGACTGACACAGTAACAACCAACACAGACTGACACAGTAACAACCAACAAAGACTGACACAGTAACAACCAACACAGACTGACACAGTAACAACCAACACAGACAGACACAGTAACAACCAACACAGACTGACATAGTAACAACCAACACAGACTGACACAGTAACAACCAACACAGACTGACACAGTGACAACCAGCACAGACTGACACAGTAACAACCAACACAGACTGACACAGTAACAACCAACACAGACTGACACAGTAACAACCAACACAGACTGACACAATAACAACCAACACAGACTGACACAGTAACAACCAACACAGACTGACACAGTAACAACCAACACAGACTGACACAGTAACAACCAACACAGACTGACACAGTAACAACCAACACAGACTGACACAGTAACAACCAACACAGACTGAGACAATAACAACCAACACAGACTGACACAGTAACAACCAACACAGACTGACACAATAACAACCAACACAGACTGAGACAGTAACAACCAACACAGACTGACACAGTAACAACCAACAACCAACACAGACTGACACAGTAACAACCAACAACCAACACAGACTGACACAGTAACAACCAACAAGACTGACACAATAACAACCAACACAGACTGACACAATAACAACCAACACAGACTGACACAGTAACAACCAACACAGACTGACACAATAACAACCAACACAGACTGACACAGTAACAACCAACACAGACTGACATAGTAACAACCAACACAGACTGACATAGTAACAACCAACACAGACTGACATAGTAACAACCAACACAGACTGACACAGTAACAACCAACACAGACTGACACAGTAACAACCAACACAGACTGACACAATAACAACCAACACAGACTGACACAGTAACAACCAACACAGACTGACACAGTAACAACCAACACAGACTGACACAGTAACAACCAGCACAGACTGACACAGTAACAACCAACACAGATTGACACAGTAACAACAAACACAGACTGACACAGTAACAACCAACACAGACTGACACAGTAACAACCAACACAGACTGACACAGTAACAACCAACAACCAACACAGACTGACACAGTAACAACCAACACAGACTGACACAGTAACAACCAACACAGACTGACACAGTAACAACCAACACAGATTGACACAGTAACAACCAACACAGACTGACACAGTAACAACCAACACAGACTGACATAGTAACAACCAGCACAGACTGACATAGTAACAACCAACACAGACTGACATAGTAACAACCAACACAGACTGACACAGTAACAACCAACACAGACTGACACAGTAACAACCAACACAGACTGACACAGTAACAACCAGCACAGACTGACATAGTAACAACCAACACAGACTGACACAGTAACAACCAACACAGACTGACACAGTAACAACCAACACAGACTGACACAGTAACAACCAACACAGACTGACACAGTAACAACCAACACAGACTGACACAGTAACAACCAACACAGACTGACACAGTAACAACCAACACAGACTGACACAGTAACAACCAACACAGACTGACACAGTAACAACCAACACAGACTGACACAGTAACAACCAGCACAGACTGACACAGTAACAACCAACACAGACTGACACAGTAACAACCAACACAGACTGACACAGTAACAACCAACACAGACTGACACAGTAACAACCAACACAGACTGACACAGTAACAACCAACACAGACTGACACAGTAACAACCAACACAGACTGACACAGTAACAACCAACACAGACTGACACAGTAACAACCAACACAGACTGACACAGTAACAACCAGCACAGACTGACACAGTAACAACCAACACAGACTGACACAATAACAACCAACATAGACTGACACAGTAACAACCAACAACCAACACAGGCTGACACAGTAACAACCAACACAGACTGACATAGTAACAACCAACACAGACTGACACAGTAACAACCAACACAGACTGACACAGTAACAACCCACACAGACTGAGACAGTAACAACCAACACAGACTGACACAGTAACAACCAACACAGACTGACACAGTAACAACCAACACAGACTGACACAGTAACAACCAGCACAGACTGACACAGTAACAACCAACACAGACTGACACAGTAACAACCAACACAGACTGACACAGTAACAACCAGCACAGACTGACACAGTAACAACCAACACAGACTGACACAGTAACAACCAACACAGACTGACACAGTAACAACCAACACAGACTGACACAGTGACAACCAGCACAGACTGACATAGTAACAACCAACACAGACTGACACAGTAACAACCAACACAGACTGACATAGTAACAACCAACAAAGACTGACACAGTAACAACCAACACAGACTGACACAGTAACAACCAGCACAGACTGACACAGTAACAACCAACAAAGACTGACACAGTAACAACCAACACAGACTGACACAGTAACAACCAACATAGACTGACACAGTAACAACCAACACAGACTGACACAGTAACAACCAGCACAGACTGACACAGTAACAACCAACACAGACTGACACAGTAACAACCAACACAGACTGACACAGTAACAACCAGCACAGACTGACACAGTAACAACCAACACAGACTGACACAGTAACAACCAACACAGACTGACACAGTAACAACCAACACAGACTGACACAGTAACAACCAACACAGACTGACACAGTAACAACCAACACAGACTGACACAGTAACAACCAACACAGACTGACACAATAACAACCAACACAGACTGACACAGTAACAACCAACACAGACTGACACAGTAACAACCAGCACAGACTGACACAGTAACAACCAACACAGACTGACATAGTAACAACCAACACAGACAGACACAGTAACAACCAACACAGACTGACACAGTAACAACCAACACAGACTGACACAGTAACAACCAACACAGACTGACACAGTAACAACCAACACAGACTGACACAGTAACAACCAACAAAGACTGACACAGTAACAACCAACACAGACTGACACAGTGACAACCAACACAGACTGACACAGTGACAACCAACACAGACTGGCAGAGTAACAACCAGCACAGACAGACACAGTAACAACCAACACAGACTGACACAGTAACAACCAACACAGACTGACACAGTGACAACCAACACAGACTGACATAGTAACAACCAACACAGACTGACACAGTAACAACCAGTACAGACTGACACAGTAACAACCAACACAGACTGACACAGTAACAACCAACACAGACTGACACAGTAACAACCAGTACAGACTGACACAGTAACAACCAACACAGACTGACACAGTAACAACCAGTACAGACTGACACAGTAACAACCAGTACAGACTGACATAGTAACAACCAACACAGACTGACACAGTAACAACCAACACAGACTGACATAGTAACAACCAGCACAGACTGACACAGTAACAACCAACACAGACTGACACAGTAACAACCAACACAGACTGACACAGTAACAACCAGCACAGACTGACACAGTAACAACCAACACAGACTGACACAATAACAACCAACACAGACTGACATAGTAACAACCAGCACAGACTGACACAGTAACAACCAGCACAGACAGACACAGTAACAACCAACACAGACTGACACAGTAACAACCAACACAGACTGACACAGTAACAACCAACACAGACTGACACAGTGACAACCAACACAGACTGACACAGTAACAACCAACAAAGACTGACATAGTAACAACCAACACAGACTGACACAGTAACAACCAACACAGACTGACATAGTAACAACCAACACAGACTGACATAGTAACAACCAACACAGACTGACACAATAACAACCAACACAGACTGACACAGTAACAACCAACACAGACTGACATAGTAACAACCAACACAGACTGACACAGTGACAACCAACACAGACTGACATAGTAACAACCAACACAGACTGACATAGTAACAACCAACACAGACTGACATAGTAACAACCAACACAGACTGACACAGTAACAACCAACACAGACTGACACAGTGACAACCAACACAGACTGACACAGTAACAACCAGCACAGACTGACATAGTAACAACCAACACAGACTGACATAGTAACAACCAACACAGACTGACACAATAACAACCAACACAGACTGACACAGTAACAACCAACACAGACTGACACAGTAACAACCAACACAGACTGACACAGTAACAGCCAACACAGACTGACACAATAACAACCAACACAGACTGACACAGTAACAACCAGCACAGACTGACACAGTAACAACCAACACAGACTGACACAGTGACAACCAGCACAGACTGACATAGTAACAACCAACACAGACTGACACAGTAACAACCAACACAGACTGACATAGTAACAACCAACACAGACTGACACAGTAACAACCAACACAGACTGACATAGTAACAACCAACACAGACTGACACAGTAACAACCAACACAGACTGACACAATAACAACCAACACAGACTGACACAGTAACAACCAACACAGACTGACACAGTAACAACCAACACAGACTGACACAGTAACAACCAACACAGACTGACACAGTAACAACCAACACAGACTGACACAGTAACAACCAGCACAGACTGACACAGTAACAACCAACACAGACTGACACAGTAACAACCAACACAGACTGACACAGTAACAACCAACACAGACTGACACAGTAACAACCAACACAGACTGACACAGTAACAACCAACACAGACTGACACAGTAACAACCAACACAGACTGACACAGTAACAACCAACACAGACTGACACAGTAACAACCAACACAGACTGACACAATAACAACCAACACAGACTGACACAGTAACAACCAACACAGACTGACACAATAACAACCAACAAAGACTGACACAGTAACAACCAACACAGACTGACACAATAACAACCAACACAGACTGACACAGTAACAACCAACACAGACTGACATAGTAACAACCAACACAGACTGACACAGTAACAACCAGCACAGACTGACACAGCAACAACCAACACAGACTGACACAGTAACAACCAACACAGACTGACACAGTAACAACCAACACAGACTGACACAGTAACAACCAACACAGACTGACACAGTAACAACCAACACAGACTGACACAGTAACAACCAACACAGACTGACACAGTAACAACCAACACAGACTGACACAATAACAACCAACATAGACTGACACAGTAACAACCAACACAGACTGACACAATAACAACCAACACAGACTGACACAGTAACAACCAACACAGACTGGCAGAGTAACAACCAACACAGACTGACATAGTAACAACCAACACAGACTGACACAGTAACAACCAACACAGACTGACATAGTAACAACCAACACAGACTGACATAGTAACAACCAACACAGACTGACATAGTAACAACCAACACAGACTGACACAGTAACAACCAACACAGACTGACACAGTAACAACCAACACAGACTGACACAGTAACAACCAACACAGACTGACACAGTAACAACCAACACAGACAGACACAGTGACCAACACAGACTGACACAATAACAACCAACACAGACTGACACAGTAACAACCAACACAGACTGACACAGTGACCAACACAGACTGACACAATAACAACCAACACAGACTGACACAGTAACAACCAACACAGACTGACACAGTGACCTACACAGACTGACACAGTAACAACCAACACAGACAGACACAGTAACAACCAACACAGACAGACACAGTGACAACCAGCACAGACTGACATAGTAACAACCAACACAGACTGACACAGTGACAACCAACACAGACTGACACAGTGACAACCAACACAGACTGACACAGTAACAACCAACACAGACTGACATAGTAACAACCAACACAGACTGACACAGTAACAACCAGCACAGGCTGACACAGTAACAACCAGCACAGACTGACACAGTAACAACCAACACAGACTGACACAGTAACAACCAACACAGACTGACACAGTGACCAACACAGACTGACACAGTAACAACCAACACAGACTGACACAGTGACAACCAGCACAGACTGACATAGTAACAACCAACACAGACTGACACAGTGACAACCAACACAGACTGACACAGTAACAACCAACACAGACTGACACAGTAACAACCAACACAGACTGACATAGTAACAACCAACACAGCCTGACACAGTAACAACCAGCACAGACTGACACAGTAACAACCAGCACAGACAGACACAGTAACAACCAACACAGACTGACATAGTAACAACCAACACAGACTGACACAGTAACAACCAACACAGACTGACATAGTAACAACCAGCACAGACTGACATAGTAACAACCAACACAGACTGACACAGTAACAACCAACATAGACTGACACAGTGACAACCAGCACAGACAGACACAGTAACAACCAACACAGACTGACACAGTAACAACCAACACAGACTGACACAGTAACAACCAACACAGACTGACACAGTGACAACCAGCACAGACTGACACAGTAACAACCAACACAGACTGACACAGTAACAACCAGCACAGACTGACATAGTAACAACCAACACAGACTGACACAGTAACAACCAACACAGACTGACACAGTAACAACCAGCACAGACTGACACAGTAACAACCAACACAGACTGACACAGTAACAACCAACACAGACTGACATAGTAACAACCAACAACCAACACAGGCTGACACAGTAACAACCAACACAGACTGACACAGTAACAACCAACACAGACTGACACAGTGACAACCAACACAGACTGACACAGTAACAACCAGCACAGACTGACATAGTAACAACCAACACAGACTGACACAGTAACAACCAACACAGACTGACACAGTAACAACCAACACAGACTGACATAGTAACAACCAACACAGACTGACATAGTAACAACCAACACAGACTGACACAGTAACAACCAACACAGACTGACACAGTAACAACCAACACAGACTGACACAGTAACAACCAACACAGACTGACACAGTAACAACCAACACAGACTGACACAGTAACAACCAACACAGACTGACACAGTAACAACCAACACAGACTGACACAGTAACAACCAACACAGACTGACACAGTGACAACCAGCACAGACTGACATAGTAACAACCAACACAGACTGACACAATAACAACCAACACAGACTGACACAGTAACAACCAACAACCAACACAGGCTGACACAGTAACAACCAACACAGACTGACATAGTAACAACCAACACAGACTGACATAGTAACAACCAACACAGACTGACATAGTAACAACCAACACAGACTGACATAGTAACAACCAACACAGACTGGCACAGTAACAACCAACACAGACTGACACAGTAACAACCAACACAGACTGACATGGTAACAACCAACACAGACTGACATAGTAACAACCAACACAGACTGACATAGTAACAACCAACACAGACTGACATAGTAACAACCAACACAGACTGGCACAGTAACAACCAACACAGACTGACACAGTAACAACCAACACAGACTGGCACAGTAACAACCAACACAGACTGACACAGTAACAACCAACACAGACTGACATAGTAACAACCAACACAGACTGACACAGTAACAACCAACACAGACTGACACAATAACAACCAACACAGACTGACACAGTAACAACCAACACAGACTGACACAGTAACAACCAACACAGACTGACACAGTAACAACCAACACAGACTGACACAGTAACAACCAACACAGACGCGGTACCTTTGCCCAGATCTTCTTTTCCTGTGCGAGAGAGGAGCAGGCCGTGACGAACCAGGAGTTGCCCAGCTCCCCGGGGTTGAGGTCATCGCACGTCACGCCCTCCACGATCAGCTTGGGCACCTTGCACAGTTCCTGTAATCACACCCCTAATGACAACCCTCCTGATATCACACCCCCGTAATGACACCCCTCCTGTTATCACACACCCGTAAAGTCTCCCCTCCTGTTATCACACCCCTAATGACACCCCTCCTGATATCACACACCCGTAATGACAACCCTCCTGATATCACACACCCGTAATGACACCCCTCCTGTTATCTCACCCCCGTAATGACACCCCTCCTGTTATTACACACCCGTAATGACACCCCTCCCGTTATCACCCCCCCTCCCCCCGTAATGACACCCCTCCTGTTACTACACACCCGTTATGAAAACCCACCTGATATCACACACCCGTAATGACACCCCTCGCGTTATCACCCCCCCTCCCCCGTAATGACACCCCCCCCCCTGTTACCACACACCCGTAATGACAACCCACCTGATATCACACACCCGTAATGACACCCCTCCCGTTATCACCCCCCCCCCCCCCCCCGTAATGACACCCCTCCTGTTACCACACACCCGTAATGACAACCCACCTGATATCACACACCCGTAATGACACCCCTCCTGTTACCACACACCCGTAATAACAACCCACCTGACATCACCCACCCGCATTGACACCCCTCCTGTTATCACACACTCGTAATGACACCCCTCCTGTTATCACACACTCGTAATGACACCCCTCCTGTTATTAAACCCCCGTAATGACACCCCTCCTGTTATCACAGCCCCGTGATGACACCCTGCCTGTAACCAAACACCCGTAATGACACCCCTCTCATCCACTCTATATCTATAGTTACCTTGACTCTCATCCACTCTATACCTACAGTTACCTTGGGTCTCATCAACTCTATAGCTACAGTTACTTTGGGTCTCAACCACTCTATAACTACAGTTACATTGACTCTCATCCACTCTATACCTACAGCTACTTAGGGTCTCATCCACTCTCTATATACAGTTACCTTGACTCGCATCCACTCTATACCTATAGTTACCTTTGGGTCTCATCCACTCTATAGCTATATTTACCATGACTCTCATCCACTCTACAGCTATAGTTACCTTAGGGTCTCATCCACTTTATAGCTACAATTACCTTGACTCTCATCCACTCTATAGCTATAGTTACCTTTGGGTCTCATCCACTCTATAGCTATAGTTACCATGACTCTCATCCACTCTATAGCTATAGTTACCTTAGTGTCTCATCCACTCTATAGCTATAGTTACCATGACTCTCATCCACTCTATAGCTATAGTTACCTTAGGGTCTCATCCACTTTATAGCTATAGTTACCTTAGGGTCTCATCCACTTTATAGCTACAATTACCTTGACTCTCATCCACACATTAGGGTCTCATCCACTTTATAGCTATAGTTACCTTAGGGTCTCATCCACTCTATAGCTGTAGTTACCTTAGGGTCTCATCCACTCTATAGCTACAATTACCTTGACTTCCATCCACTCTATAGCTATAGTTACCTTGGTTCTCATCCACTCTATAGCTATAGTTACCATGATTCTCATCCACTCTATAGCTAAAGTTACCTTAGGGTCTCATCCACTTTATAGATACAATTACCTTGACTCTCATCCACTCTAGAGCTATAGTTTCCTTGGTTCTCATCCACTTCATAGCTATAGGTACTTTGGGTCTCATCCACTCTATAGCTATAGTAAATTTGGGTCTCATCCACTCTATAGCTATAGTTACCTTGGGTCTCACCCACTCTATAGATATAATTACCTTGGGTCTCACCCACTCTATAGATACAATTAATTACCTTGGGTCTCACCCACTCTATAGATACAATTACCTTGGGTCTCACCCACTCTATAGATACAATTACCTTGGGTCTCACCCACTCTTTAGATACAATTACCTTGGGTCTCAACCAACTCTATAGATACAATTACTTTGGGTTTCACCCACTCCATAGATACAATTACCTTGGGTCTCACCCACTCTATAGATACAATTACCTTGGGTCTCACCCACTCTATAGATACAGTTACCTTGGGTCTCACCCACTCTATAGATACAATTACCTTGGGTCACACCCACTCTATAGATACAATTACCTTGGGTCTAACCCACTCTATAGATACAATTACCCTGGGTCTCACCCACTCTATAGATACAGTTACCTTGGGTCTCACCCACTCTATAGATACAATTACCGTGGGTCTCATCCACTCTATAGATACAGTTACCTTGGGTCTCACCCACTCTATAGATACAATCACCTTGGGTCTCATCCACTTTATAGCTACAATACCTTGACTCTCATCCACTCTATAGCTATAGTTACCTTAGGGTCTCATCCACTCTATAGAAACGGTTACCTTGGGTCTCATCCACTCTATACATACAGTTACCTTGGGTCTCACCCACTCTATAGATACAATTACCTTGGGTCTCATCCACTCTATAGATACAATTACCTTGGGTCTCACCCACTCTATAGATACAGTTACCTTGGGTCTCACCCACTCTATAGATACAGTTACCTTGGGTCTCATCCACTCTACAGATACAATTATCTTGGGTCTCACCCACTCTATAGATACAGTTACCTTGGGTCTCATCCACTCTACAGATACAATTATCTTGGGTCTCACCCACTCTATAGATGCAATTACAACTCAATAGATACAATTACCTTGGGTCTCACCCACTCTATAGATACAGTTACCTTGGGTCTCATCCACTCTATATATACGGTTACCTTGGGTCTCATCCACTCTATAGATACAGTTAGCTTGGGTCTCACCCACTCTATAGATACAGTTAGCTTGGGTCTCGCCCACTCTATAGATACAACTACCTTGGGTCTCACCCACTCTATAGATACAGTTACCTTGGGTCTCACCCACTCTATGTATACAATTACCTTGGGTCTCACCCACTCTATAGATACAATTACCTTGGGTCTCACCCACTCTATAGATACAGTTACCTTGGGTCTCACCCACTCTATAGAGACAATTAATTACCTTGGGTCTCACCCACTCTATGTATACAATTACCTTGTGTCTCACCAACTCTATATATAAAGTTACCTTGGGTCTCATCCACTCTATGCCGGAGTCCACCTTGGTGTAGAAAAGAGACTTGCTGCTAGCGGGGAACTCGAGGTCCTCGAAAAGCTCGCCTTTCTTCAGGCATGACTTCTTGATGGCGCTGTAGTCCTGGCCGCGGAAATTCTTCGGCATCCTGTCTGTACACACACAGTGTAACAACACTGTATTACAACACATCCTGTCTGTACACACACAGTGTAACAACACTGTATTACAACACATCCTGTCTGTACACACACAGTGTAACAACACATCCTACCTGCACACACACAGTGTAACAACACATCCTACCTGCACACACAGATATTGTAACAACACATCCTACCTGCACACACACAGTGTAACAACACATCCTACCTGCACACACAGATATTGTAACAACACATCCTACCTGCACACACACAGTGTAACAACACATCCTACCTGCACACATAAGGCCGGACACTGCTCAGTACTAACCGATTGCTTAGGCGATTCAAAATAGCACCACCTGCAGCACGAATACACTCAGCGGACACATTATTGCGCTAATGTTCGTTCCTTAATTTAAACACTCATCCCAGTGTCATCGCATTCAAACTTTCCGCTAATTTTGCTCTATGGCAGAATTTGTGGATTAAAGATGCATTTTGCAGGTGTCACGTGACCGCTAACTTGGTTCTCTGGCAGACTTTGTGGATTAAAGATGCATTTTGCAGGTGTCACGTGACCGCTAACTTGGTTCTCTGGCAGACTTTGTGGATTAAAGATGCATTTTGCAGGTGTCACGTGATTGCCGCCGAAGTAAGAGTACCACCAAAATCGATCCGACAAAACGTAAGGTACCAATTGCAAAATTGACATAAATTCAGAATAGGCGCGACGTGGCATGTTTCACTTTCACACACGAAGTGAACGCCAAATCCAATACTGATGCTATTGTGAAGAAGCTCCACTCCCGCCTGTACTTTTTGAGAAAACTCAGATCTGTTAATGTTAGACAAGAGATTATCCAGATGTTTTATACCTCAACCTGCAATAGTGTGCTGTGCTTTGGATCCGTGTGTTGGAGTGGCAGCATCAGCAAGCAGGACAGGGATAGATTAGAGAAGTTCATTAAGAAAGCAGGTGGGGTAGTTGGGAGGAAGCAGGACACTTTTGCATCAACGCAGGAACGACGACTGACTGACAGGCTACAGAAGATTTTGACCGATGACACGCACCCACTCAGACCTGAACTTGACAGCAGACGGATGGACAGAAGCTTAAGATTTAGACAGCTATACACAAGAACCACACGCTACAGAAACTCATTCATTCCATCTGCAATTCACATCTTCAACTCTCAGGTGGGGCGCTAGGTGCTGGTGCTGTCGCTCTGACAACTGCATAATTTGACATCCTTTTATCAGTTGTTTTTCTCTGCTGTTAGTTATTATGAGTTATTTCTAATATGCTGACTGTTAGCAAATGATAACAGGCATGTCGAGAAAAAAAGATATCAAGCATGAGCCTTGTAGGCGAATTCTGGTATCGTTTGTGAGACATGCCTGTTATCATTTGATAACAGTCAGCATTTTAGAAATAACGGTTTTATTACTGTTTGTTTCGACCAAAAGAAATTTCGAAACGACCGCGCGAGTTAGACAGAACAGCCGCAATGGGAACTTGAGCGCTCCTACCTGATTATGCCTGTCAGTCAAAGAATTCTCGTGACCTGGGTCAGCCAATCAGAGTCACACACATTACGTGATGAATATTCACAGGTCAAATGCGTTTGACACACAACAATCTCACAAGATAAGCCATGTTGAACATGCGTGTCGGTTGCTTTGGGTTTTCTTGTTGAACAGAGAGGGACAGATTTAGAACCGACTCCAGACCGATGGGAAATGACGTAAAGATACATTTGACGTAAAGCGAGTGACGCAGTTTCACTTGATTTTTCCGAACTTTGATCATTTAGATTTCAAGTGAGCAGGTCGGCACTGCACACTTAGAGGATGGGCGGTGCCTTGCTGTTCCGTACAGCACCCACCGGCAAAACTCGCTTTTCGGTATTTTTTTTACATAAAGAGAGTATTATCTGACAGTATTTGAAGTGTCATTCTTTAGAATAAATCACGCTGATATTGTTGATTTAAATTTTTACTTTGTTTTGTCAATTTTTAGCTTGATAAACAAAAAGGGTCCCTGCCTGAACGTTATAACATTTAACAGGTCACCTAGAATCCGTCCTGATTGGTCAAAAAGCCATATGGGGCACTGAATTGGTAATAAATTGATTTATAGGATACAAAGTGATACGATAATGTGGTTAAAATGTGATAAGGTGATAATGTGATATAATTTTTATAACAGGCAATGCATTGCTTCTATTTTTAGGCTTGTTTTAGTAGGTGTGTGGGTACAGTGTTTGCGTGTGGCGATATGATGTGAGTATGCGATGTGAATGTTGCTACATGCATGGTTGATTGATTGATTGGTTGATTGATTTTGCAGACACACAGTCAAGCGTGTAATTTCTCTTTTAGAGATGCATAAAGAGTATTGTATTGTATTGTATTGTATTGTAAATCCGTTATCTTTGCAGAACAGAGTGCTTGGTTCCGCTACCTAGCGCATTTCTTGTGTCAGGTTATTTGTACTGATGCAGGTGTCCATCTCAGAAAAGAGAGAGAGATAAAAACACAGAGAGAGAAAGAGACTGACTGACTGACTGAACTTTATTTTACAAGGATACAGATTTAAGGCTAGGCCTTTTCTTACAATCTGTTCTTGGAACAAAACACATACAAACAAACGAACTAAACATTACTATTTAATACTAAAACAGAAACACCATAAAACTTAGAATTCAGACACCAAGATGATGATGATGATGATGATGATGATGATGATGATGATGCTGATAATGATGCTGCTGCTGCTGCTGCTGCTGCTGCTGCTGCTGCTGATGATGATGATGATGATGATGATGATGATGATGATGATGATACTGTCATTTACGCCAAAAAGAACATAACAATGCTTGGGAAAATACACATATATAAGCAAGGCACTATAGAGAAACAAGGCACTATAGAGATCAGTTGTTCTTCAGTACTGGTGACAGAAAGGGGGAAAAGTGGTCAAAATTCAAATCTCTAGTTTTGTTTTTGAAATATTGCTTTTCATAAAGCAGAAATACTGTAGTATCTGTTGTACATAAGAAAAAAATCACTGGTTCACATGGTTCCTACATAATCTAACTTTTAAAGCTGGTTCTTGTGTGTCTGTGTGTATGTTTGTATGATGACGATAGGACCCGAAACGGCTGCACGGACTGAGACAGGAATTGCAGAGAATGTTCTTTGCCACTCGAGTCGTGTCATAAGGTACTTTTGGAATAGCAAATTTGAAAGGATTCTTCAAAAAACGGCGGAAAACATTATATACCCTGTGAGCTATCGAGGATCCTCCCCGTCTGGGCTGTCGAAACATGGTCTTGTTAAAAGACGTTTTCAAATGCGGTTAACGGGGAGATACACTCGAAGCACATCAGTTTAGCAAAGTTATGTTGCCAAATCATCAAAGATCAACATTTCACTACACGGATCGATGCACACAGTCGAAATAGATGTGACTTTCACACGACCGAAGACTACTTACTAGCAGACTAGCAGACGACAAGATCTAAATATTTAGATCAGTGAGAGCAATCCGTTGAAGAACAGTTACTCCGCTTATTCGTCTTCAGTTAAGCTTATTTCCCCTGCCATAAGTTTCCTTGCAGATCTGCAGTCGCGTAGTGAAATGAACTAGTGTCATCGGAAGATTCTTCTCAGTCAATGATCAAAGCACAGTAAGTTCTATGCTGACAAAAGTCACTTTCGGACAACACGACGATTGACTTAATTTATGAGCCCAAAGGTAACAATATCGACAAGAATGTACGCATTTGACATTAAATGAAACATTCATAGACAGTTTCCAACTCACCAGATCTGCCAAAGAGCCGTCATTTGTGAAAAAAACGATGATTTTAATCAGACAGGTATCGGAAACAAGTCTTGGTCACCTGCGTTATTCCTTCCGAGGCGACGTGACGGCGCCACATTTGTTTGTTTATGGCTGTTTATCGCGAAACAACACAGTTGAAATTTGTGTGTAAAATACCACAAATGTGTGGTGAATCAGTTCGTCATCTGCGTTTCGATGGTAATTCAGTCAGATTGGAGTTACTTTGAATCGAAGGCGAGGGTAACCTGCGTTATTTGTGGGACGGCGTGAACAAATTTGATTGCAATATTTTATACAGAAAGTAAATTTCAATGATTCTGGCTCAGACTTGTAGATCTGTTATGCAGTTTTTTGGTAGTGTATCTGCTTTTCTGCTATGAAGCTCATTTGGAGTGATACGCTGATCGAAATGGGGTACCCTATGTGGGACATCAGCCGTATGCAGATTACGCCTGAGAACACTCTCGCATTTCACAAAGACAACAATAATTTGCAACATTTCAAGAACTGCATCAGTTTTATTAGATACTATTTCAACAAAAACAGCACAAACACGACTATTATCAACAACACAGAACGGGAGGTAAGTCTTAAAAGACGCACCAAGTGTGCGTTCCCATTTTTGGACGCCATTTTTGCTAGCATTTTCACAGTAAATCGTAATATTTCCATATCTATTGAATGATTTTGTTATTTTCTTTGATTGTGCCGATTCTCCTATCTCTCTGGCATGTACTGGGTGCTTTGTGACCAGTTTCTCCCCTAGACTGTATTGAAAAAATGCGTCCGTCTGAGCTGACCCCCACTTGTGACCAGTAGCAAAGAACAACTCAGAAACAAGGCACTATAGAGAAACAAGGCACTATAGAGAAACAAGGCACTATAGAGAAACAAGGCACTATAGAGAAACAAGGCACTATAGAGAAACAAGGCACTATAGAGAAACAAGGCACTATAGAGAAACAAGGCACTATAGAGAAACAAGGCACTATCTAAACAAGGCACTATAGAGAAACAAGGCACTATAGAGAAACAAGGCACTATAGAGAAACAAGGCACTATAGAGAAACAAGGCACTATAGAGAAACAAGGCACTATAGAGAAACAATGACGAGGATGTTAGCATAACAGCAGCATAGCTCTGCAAATACAATCAACATATAACCGTCTATAAACTGAGCGTATCCACGGAGGGGGGGGGGGGGGGGGCGGTGATCGGGAACATCTAAATCATCAAAATATGAGGTGATTATGAACAGACTTTTTAAAACTTTAAAGGGACTTCAAGGGTTTTAAAGAAATTGGCAGTGAGTTCCAAATTGATGCACCCGAATAGACAAGACTGGTTTTATAAAGGTCTATTCGTGGAGTTCCAAACTGATGCACCCGAATAGACAAGACTGGTTTTATAAAGGTCTATTCGTGGAGTTCCAAACTGATGCACCCGGAAAGGCAAGGCTGGTTTTATAAATGTCTATTCGTGGAATTGGTTGGATAAGGTTGGCAGATCCATACCTGTCAGTGGCTTTCTTAAATAATGATGAAATATTAAGCGGCACGTTTTCGTAATACACTTTGTGCATTATAATTGCCTCGTTCAGCTGAACATGCTTGTCTCATGGAGTTAAGAATTGATGACTTCATGTCTGTCGAAACGTTTTCACAACAATGAGTTTAGCCGAACGACGATAGACATCATTTAATTTCCACTGCTGCCATCCCAGAGAGTTCAATCATAATTTATGTGAGGCATTATATGAGCATGGTGAAACATTTCTACAGTTTTTTTTATCAGCAAAATGCTTTAACTTGGAAAGCAAAAAAACACATTATTGAATAATTTCTTACAAATGTACTGTATGTGTGCCTATCACTTGAGTTCACGATTAATAATTACCCATAACACACGGTGTTCCTGAACTTGTTCAATCTGTGTTGCACTACAGGAACTGTTAAATAATAGTTGTTATCATGTTACTAATTTCCGGTTTTCGGAAGCGTTGGTATTGTTTGGAGTTCAGGAAAATATGTTCACTGATAAAGCCTTAGATTTCATTATTTTACTGGCCAAATTTTATATTTACAAATGTAAATGGAACTCTGAAAGACCGATGCTTCCGATATTCTTGAAATTTTTGAAAAGTAGATATTTATTGGACAAGTACAAGGGGGGATTAGCAGAAGATAAGTTTGACCGCCTCTGGCAACCATATTCTAACCTGGTTTCATGAAAATTGTCCAGTACTAGGCTCTACTCCTCCTCCCTAATTCGTTAACAGTATCTTGATATATATTCTGTTGTAAACTTGAATCTTGTAGCAATCAATATTGTTTAAAGGTCTAGTAGTTGTTGTAGTCAAACGGTCCTATACAGTGCCTCTTTAACTTTCTCCCTCTCTCTCTCTACTTCTCTCTCTGTTCTAGATCATTCTTTTTATGCATGTTGTAGGTATGAATGTGGCGATGTGAATTGTGATGTAATGTATAATGTGTTGTAAAAAAAAAAACCAGGAAAAAAAATATTAAAGAAAAAAAAAAAAAAAAAAAAGATAGCAACTGTCCACATTCACAGAGACGGGGAAAGAACTTGAAAGCGCATCCATCCGTGCGAATTCTGCGAAGTATTTTAAGGAGGGGGTTGGGGAATGTAGGCCTGTTTTGTTTTGCTTGTCGGGGCAGAATAAGCCAACCATTAGCATTGCCTTCTGTTTTTAATTGTGTTTCCCAGTGACACCTGGCAACTTTGGCCATTTTGTGTTTTGCTTCCGTCTTTGTTAATTTTAGGTCATGAAATGCTGCTGGATCTGTGACAGCCTCTTTTGCTGCTGTGTCAGCCATATCATTGCCTCTGATCCCTGTGTGTGAGGGGATATACATAAGGGTCAGTTATGTCCCAGAGGCAATGATCTGGTGACAGAGGAACAATATTTTCGTCTGAAGCTCTTCCCGGTTTCTGGAACCATTTTGGAGAGCAGTCAGAGCGGATTTCGAGTCGGAGAAAATCACGACTCTTGTTGGGGGTCGAGGGAGGTCTTAAGATGGCGTACATTTCTGCAGTGAAAATGGACACATCCTTATTGAGTTTAATTTTGTTTAGTTATTTTGAGGTCAGGAATGACAAAAGCACAGCCAGCTTGGTCATCATTTTGTTTTGAGCCGTCAGTAAATATCTGTAGGTGATCTTTGTAACTGTTTGAGATGATTTCTCTTACTATTGACATGGTTATCTTTTTTTGTTATACCCAGATCATGATCAGGGATGATAATGGGGGATTCCATGAACCAAAAGGGGAAGGGGTGAATGGGAATGTGGGCCATCCACTTTACCCCACTTTCTTGAAATATCGGTTGAACATAGTCTGCTAGTGGGATCGTTGCTTCGTATATTGTGGGTGTTTTTCTTTTTAGGTTTTGGTAAGGGGCCGAGGTTATTGTGTCGAACTCAGCAGTGAGCTCTTCGTTCACAGCATTATCAACTGTACTGGCTCTTGATACGTACTGGGCCGACAGAAAGAGAGAGAGAGAGAGAGAGAGAGAGAGAGAGAGAGAGAGAGAGAGAGAGAGAGAGAGAGAGAGAGAGAGAGAGAGAGAGAGTAAGAGAGAGAGAGAGAGATAGAGAGCGAGAGACAGAGACAGAGACAGAGAGAGAACGAACGAACGAATGAACGAACTTTATTACTCAAGGATGGAGATTTTAGGCTCACGCCTAGTCTTACAATCTGTCCCTGCTAAACTAAGAACTGTGCCTGTGGCCACGCATCAGAAGACGTAAAACACTTTCTTTTAGATTGCCCTCAATACGATAGAGACCGAACCAAAACAATAAGTACTCTCCCTACTGATCAAATTACGATACCAACACTCTTATTTGGTGATGCAAGTTTGTCAAAAGAATTAAATGAATCTGCTTTTGATAAAGTCCAGGAATGTATTATTTCAACTGGCCGACTTGGGACAAAACGAATTTGAGTGCAGTATGCCCCATTCATTATAGATAATTTAAGTCTACATTTAATTAAGAAGTAATAGCGATTGTTATTGGTATATGCAATTGTGATGTATACTTATGTACTATCTCTCTCTCTCTCTCTCTCTCTCTCTCTCTCTCTCTCTCTCTCTCTCTCTCTCTCTCTCTCTCTCTCTCTCTCTCTCTCTCTCTCTCTCTCTCTCTCTCTCTCTCTCTCTCTCTCTCTCTCTCTCTCTCTTGAGAGCCTTTGGAGAAGCATATTCAGAAATATTTACTGGAATATATGGAACGAATTAATTTGTTTCATCCATTTCAGTCTGGATTTCGCTCTAAGCATTCATGCCACACTGCTCTCAGCTCTTTATGTAAAACTTGGTTATCAGCTATTAATGAGTCCGAAGTAACAGGAGCGTTATTCCTGGACCTTAAAAAAGCCTTTGACCTTGTAGACCACTCCTTATTATTAAAGAAATTACAATGCTACTTAAAAGATGACTCTGCTTGTGCCTTCTTCGAATCATATCTTTCAAAACGGAAACAATATGTTTTCATCAACTGTAAAACTTCGTCGAATGATTTTGTCAAAAGTGGTGTGCCTCAAGGGTCTGTATTAGGACCTATATTGTTCTGTATTTATATAAATGATTTACCTCTTCATGTGTCAGATGAGAAAGTAAGATGTGAGTTCTTTGCGGATGATTCATCAATCCACACCAGTCAGAAGTCTTTGGTAGCCGTCAACCAATCTCTTCAAAAAAGTATAGATGAGATGACAGAATGGTGCACCACTAATGCAATGGTTATTCACCCTGTTAAGGCGAAAAGTATGGTGATTACAACTAGACAAAAACACCAATTAAAACCCTTACAACTTCAACTGTCAATTGATTCAACTCAAGTGCAACAAGTTAAAGAGCATAAATTATTAGGGGTTACCGTTGATCAAGAATTGAAATGGCAAACTCACTTGAGTAAAATTTGCAAATGAATTAGTATCTAAAAATTTTTACTTATTGTCTAAATTAAGACATTATGCCGACGTGGAAGCACTCAAGTTGTTTTATTACGCTCACATAATGCCCCATATCAACTTTGCTTCAACACTTTGGGATAACTGCAGTGATGTTCATCTCAAACGACTCAATTCTCTTCATCGCCGTGCTGCAAAACTAATTCTGCATGAGTCAAATAAGCCAACAGATGATAAATTAAAGCTCCTTAATTTCCTTCCCTTGAAAGATCAGTTGACGCTAAACAAGGCTGTCTTTATGTACAAAGTAATTAACAATAATGTTCCTGGATATTTATAATCACATTTCAGACATGCCACAAAAAGATATGGGTCCCAGAACCTGATTCCCCACATCCCTCGTCTAGACGTGTATAAGTCAAGTTTAGCCTTCTCAGGAGCGTCTCTATGGAATTCCATACCCCTACCCCTCCGAAATGCCTCTTCTGTGAAAACGTTTAGGCGCCAGTTTCATTCCCGCTTAATGGGTAAATAGAACACTTTTCATGTCTGATATTTTAGTGCTTTTTACATTTAGTCAAGTTCTGTTTGTATTTTGATTTGTTCTTTATGTGTATGTATTGATAATGATATACATGCGAATGATTGGGACAATTCCTCCCCACATTTTGTTTTCTCTCTTTTGTTATTAGTTATTTTGGATGTTTATATGCAATGCATTATTGCAACTATGCTGCAATTTCCACACTATATTGTTTTTCCCATTTTTGAATGTGTATACAAAACCATAACCCCTTTCTTATTACTATTTACATTATGTACGTCTGTAAGTAACAATAACCTTGTCAATTTTACTATCTATATTATGTGCGTCTGTTTTAGGTGTTTGTATAAGGGACAGGTTGTAAGATTAGGCTTTGCCTAAAACCTCTATCCTTTGGTAATAAAGTTCAGTTTCAGTTTCAGTTTCAGTTTCTCTCTCTCTCTCTCTCTCTCTCTCTCTCTCTCTCTCTCTCTCTCTCTCTCTCTCTCTCTCTCTCTCTCTCTCTCTCTCTCTCTCTCTCTCTCTCTCTCTCTCTCTCTCTCTCGTTTACTCTCTCTCTCTCCCTCTCCTTTCCTCTCTCTCTTTCCCTTTCATATTCTTTGTCCATTCTATTCTCGTGTCCTGTCTCCATTATGCTTTTGCTTTTTGTCATATATATATACATGTATATGTATGTTTGCACATTTTGTTTGTTTCTCGTTTGTTTTGGTTTAAAAAGTACTTGTCGAAGTCTCGTCGCAAGTTATCGTAATCCATATGTTCAATTCTCCCGTTAGGGTCACCACCATAAGCTTGAGCTTGTTGATGATCCGTAACATGTATCATGTTCAAATACATACAAATTGTTGAATACAAACTTTCCCATGTTTAAACCAACTAAGATATACAAATAGACAATAAAAGGACAATCGTCAATCGCAATCATACAGTATTACAAACTACAACATTACCTATACGAATACATAATGCATAATAGAACATTGAAATTTACACGTGTGTGAGTAGTGTTCATGAGCGGGGATTGACACACCTGACGTGACCTCTCACTACTTTTTACCAAATTACCTATTTTATCAAAGTTGTATCGATTGGTTTTACTACCAGAAGTTGTCTGATGGAACTATCTACACAGTGGTATAATTTTCTACGCATTCTGTCCGTGGATCCCAGAGCTTTCTCCATCTTCGTCGTTTGGCGAGCCATCACCGTGCAGTGCTCAGTAGGCCTCTTCAGCGACTTGCTCAGCCAGTTGGCAAGCAGCGATGACAGTGCTTAGTAGGCCTCTTCAGCGACTTGCTCAGCCAGTTGGCAAGCAGCGATGACAGTGCTCAGTAGGCCTCTTCAGCGACTTGCTCAGCCAGTTGGCAAGCAGCGATGACAGTGCTATGTAGGCCTCTTCAGCGACTTGCTCAGCCAGTTGGCAAGCAGCGATGACAGTGCTCTGTAGGCCTCGTCAGCGACTTGCTCAGCCAGTTGGCAAGCAGCGATGACAGTGCTCAGTAGGCCTCTTCAGCGACTTGCTCAGCCAGTTGGCAAGCAGCGATGACAGTGCGCTTGTTTACGCCGCTTACAGTGCACGCGTACCCGTAGCCGTAGGCCTACCTCGTGTGCCTATCGGTATTCGCTCTGATCGTCGCTGTTTCACCAGAGAGCACCTGTTGGACTTGAACCCGAGCAGTACTGCTGTGCCTCCCGTACTTGGATTACCTGATCGTCAGCCGGGGCCTTCGTCGTCACCACGATCTGCCTCCAGCTGTGTACCCAGTGACGCTTCGTCGCTGTGTCGTAGTCTTCACGACCTTGGCATTGACTGCCAACAGCTACCCTGCCTACGCATCCCTCCAAAGAAGGCACACAGGGGACATCGTCGTAGACCACGTCGGAGGCAGTGCTACGGACGCCAAAAGACTAAGTCTCGATCACACACCTTACTCCCCACTTCCACCATCACACCTCTCCGCATCGCACTTTTCAACGCTCAGTCTGTTTCTTCAACTCAGCAAGCATGTAAAAGAACAGAAATCGTCGAGTTTGTCACAGACAATGACCTAGACATTTTGATTTTGACCGAGACTTGGCTCATTGAGAACGATGACGACAGTGTTATTGTTGACTTGACACCAGCAAACTATTCCCTCCGATCGTTTCCCCGCAGTGTCACTCGCGGTGGTGGAATAGCAGTGATCTTCAAAAACTCTCTCTCTAGTCATGTGTCGTTTAATTCGGTACTGCCATTTACACATACATCCTTTGAGTGTGTACAAGTGACACTAGTCCTCCATCAGAAACCAGTTCAGTTGTTTTGCATCTATTGGCTTCCTCCAAACTCAAAAAACAAATTGACTGATGCCATGTTTTTCTCTGAATTTATGACCTTGTTGACCATTGTAACACTTTGTCTGGAACTCCTGTTTTGCTTGGTGATATCAATGTTCATTTTGATGACTGCAACCACCCTTCCACTGTCAAGATGTTAGATATTTTAGATGTTTTTCAATTCACACAGTCAGTCAGTCATCCAACGCACAAGAAGAATCACATACTGGATTGGGTTATGCATAGGCCTGATGATCATATTGTTCAATCTGTGTCTGTTACACACGCCTTAGCCTCATATCATTTTTGTGTTGTGTTTGATCTGATGACCCAGTGTCCTCCTCCTCCACCCATGTTTAAGTATGTCCGCTGTATCCGTACGATGGATACAGACGCTTTTAGGGACGAGGTGCAGAACGCGCGGCCCCCCTCCCCCTCCGCTGACCAACTTGATGCCACACTTCGTGCTGCTCTTGACGTCCATGCCCCCGTTTCACGTCGCCGTGTCCGTCCGTCCAAGTCCGCACCGTGGTACTCCGATATCTGTGTCGAACTGCGTGATGCCAAATGTGACCGTAGGCGTGCTGAGCGCAGGTATCTCAAGACTGGTCTTACTGTCCATAAACAAATATTTCAAGGAGCAAAGGACATTGTAACTCATAATCATCATCATCATCATCATCATCATTATCATGGTCAACATCATTATCATCATCATCATCATCATTTGGCAGAACAAAATGTACAGAGGTTAGTGACAGCGTGGCATTCTTGCTTCGGGTGATTATATAAAATAGAAACAGCTTCAGAATGTGACTGTTCGTGACAACAGCTATTTGCGAAGCTGCGATTTGAAGTGTTTAATCGTGCTTGACCCCTTTATCTCACATGGTAGCGAATTGCACATTGTTGAGCCCGAAAACGCTAAACTGGTTTTGTATAAATCAATACGGGGTAGTGGGGAAATTCATTTGTTTGAGCCATATCTGTCTGTTGCTTTCTGAAATAATGATCGCATGTACTGTGGGGTCTCGTTTATTTGTACCTTAAACATTAAAATCGCCTTATTAAATAAGAGAGAGAGAGAGAGAGAGAGAGAGAGAGAGAGAGAGAGAGAGAGAGAGAGAGAGAGAGAGAGAGAGAGAGAGAGAGAGAGAGAGAGAGAGAGAGAGAGAGAGAGAGAGAAAGTCGGAAGTCGGAAGTCGGACTTTCTATTTGTTAGGCCTCTGGCCCATAACAAGACTGGTGACACATAATACAAGCGAACAATGTTTAAAATAAGCAGAAAAAGCAACATTATGGACCTGCATCTTGCAACTGTGCATTTTCCAGAGAATCAGTGCGAACTCGTAGTTGCTAATTGTCTTACCACTTGGCCATTTGTTGAGGATAGTAATTGGCACATTCTAAACATGGATGGGTTCCGATAATACTTTGAGGCTATTAATTCAACTCTCATCTCATTATATGCGGGACAAACAAGTAAAAAAAGTACTTCCGTCTCCAGTGTATCATTTGAGCACAAAGGCCAACATCTGTCTACGTTATTCACCTTGGGTTTATACTGTAAATAGTGGTTTTTTAAGGGTGACATACCAAATCTGAAACGTGCTAACATTCTCCTCAAATGAACATTTCTTATCTGATACAAATAACCACTCATAGAGTCATACACAAGGACTGCTTAAATAACGAATACACATTATAAAACACGTGTGATTCAAGGGAACTATGCCAATCCGGTTCCCCAGTAGCTCAGTTGGTAAAGCACTGGACTTGTGATCGGAAGGTCGCAGGTTCGAATTCGGGCCGGGACGGACACGGGTCAACTTTATGTGCAGACCCAGAGACGGAAGCCATGTCCCACCCCCGTGTCATCACAATGGCACGTAAAAGACCTTGGTCATTCTGCCATAAGTGCAGGTGGCTGAATACACCTAAACACGCAGACACCTGGGTAGCACGACTCCGTTGCTGCTAGCTTTCCACAGGGAGGAAGCGACCCGAATTTCCCAGCGATGGGACAATAAAGTAATGACAAAAAAAAATGAAAAAATCCTGTCTAAAGCAATCGACAAGTCTTTGGCGAAATTCTCTTACAAACGTGGAAATATCACCAACACCTTGTGCTTCCCACACTTCACCAAATCCATACTTGTACAAAACATTACGAACGTTACAAGCCCATGTCGTGTAATTTTGCCTTTGTATAGACAGTAACATATTATACACTTTCTTGGGGTACCTGTTGCCATCCATTCGAGTTAATCGAAGCCAAAACTTCATACACTTTATGTGCGTTACCACAAACAGAGGATAACGTCCTGTTTCACCGTAAACTATATGCCTTGGTGACTTCGAATGGACACCGACAAACCTTTAACCTTTGCCGGATGCCGCTTTTGACTACACACTCCCGACGATGCGGGTTTGTCTGAACCCATACATTTGAAAGAGGGTTTTTACCGTTTATTCCTCTAACGACGATGCGGGTTTGTCTGAACCCATACATTTCAAAGAGGGTTTTTATCGTTTATTTCTCTAACGACGGGGTGGGTTCAGGGAAACCCACAGCGCTACTTCAGTGGTTGCATCGAGTTTCTCCCTTCACCGACCTCTTGCAGGGGAGGGAGAGGGGGAGGGAGAGACTGAGAGAGACTGAGAGACTAAGAAAGAGAGAGAGAGAGACTAAGAAAGAGAGAGAGAGACTAAGAAAGAGAGAGAGACTAAGAAAGAGAGAGAGAGTCTAAGAAAGAGAGTGAGAGACTAAGAAAGAGAGAGAGAGAGACTAAGAAAGAAAGAGAGACTAAGAAAGAGAGAGAGAGAGAGACTAAGAAAGAGAGAGAGACTAAGAGAGAGAGAGAGAGACTAATAAAGAGAGAGAGAGACTAAGAAAGAGAGAGAGACTAAGAAAGAGAGAGAGAGAGAGACTAAGAAAGAGAGAGAGAGAGATACTAAGAAAGAGAGAGAGAGAGACTAAGAAAGATAGAGAGAGAGACAAATAAAGAGAGAGAGAGAGAGAGACAAATAAAGAGAGAGAGACTAAGAAAGAGAGAGAGAGAGAGACTAAGAAAGAGAGAGACTAAGAAAGAGAGAGAGAGAGACTAAGAAAGAGAGAGAGGGAGACTAAGAAAGAGAGAGAGACTAAGAAAGAGAGAGAGAGAGAGAGACAAAGAAAGAGAGAGAGAGACTAAGAAAGACAGAGAGAGACTAAGAAAGAGAGAGAGAGAGACTAAGAAAGAGAGAGACTAAGAAAGAGAGAGAGAGACTAAAAAAGAGAGAGAGAGACTAAGAAAGAGAGAGACAGAGAGAGAAAGAGAGACTAAGAAAGAGAGAGAGACTAAGAGAGAGAGAGAGAGACTAAGAAAGAGAGAGAGAGACTAAGAGAGAGAGAGAGAGAGACTAAGAAAGAGAGAGAGACTAAGAAAGAGAGAGAGAGACTAAAAAAGAGAGAGAGAGACTAAGAAAGAGAGAGAGAGAGACTAAGAGAGAGAAAGAGAGACTAAGAAAGAGAGAGAGACTAAAAGAGAGAGAGAGAGACTAAGAAAGAGAGAGAGAGAGACTAAGAGAGAGAGAGAGACTAAGAAAGAGAGAGAGAGACTAAGAGAGAGAGAGACTAAGAGAGAGAGAGACTAAGAAAGAGAGAGAGAGACTAAGAAAGAGAGAGAGAGACTAAGAAAGAGAGAGAGAGAGAGACTAAGAAAGAGAAAGAGAGAGAGACTAAGAAAGAGAGAGAGAGAGACTAAGAAAGATAGAGAGAGAGAGAGACTAAGAAAAAGAGAGAGAGAGACTAAGAGAGAGAGAGAGAGACTAAGAAAGAGCTAGAGAGAGAGAGACTAAGAAAGAGAGAGAGAGACTAAGAGAGAGAGAGACTAAGAGAGAGAGAGACTAAGAAAGAGAGAGAGAGACTAAGAAAGAGAGAGAGACTAAGAAAGAGAGAGAGAGAGCGACTAAGAAAGAGAGAGAGAGAGAGACTAAGAAAGAGAGAGAGAGAGACTAAGAAAGAGAGAGAGAGAGAGAGACTAAGAAAAAGAGAGAGAGAGACTAAGAGAGAGAGAGAGAGACTAAGAAAGAGCTAGAGAGAGAGAGAGACTAAGAAAGAGAGAGAGAGACTAAGAAAGAGAGAGAGAGAGAGACTAAAAAAGAGAGAGAGACTAAGAAAGAGAGAGAGAGACTAAGAAAGAGAGAGAGAAAGAGAGACTAAGAAAGAGAGAGAGACTAAGAGAGAGAGAGACTAAGAAAGAGAGAGAGAGAGAGAGAGAGACTAAGAAAGAGAGAGAGAGAGAGACTAAGAAAGAGAGAGAGAGAGACTAAGAGAGAGAGAGAGACTAAGAAAGAGAGAGAGAGAGACTAAGAAAGAGAGAGAGAGAGAGACTAAGAAAGAGAGAGAGCGAGAGACTAAGAAAGAGAGAGAGCGAGAGACTAAGAAAGAGAGAGAGAGAGAGACTAAGAAAGAGAGAGAGAGAGACTAAGAGAGAGAGAGACTAAGAAAGAGAGACAGAGAGAGAGACTAAGAGAGAGAGACTAAGAGAGAGAGACTAAGAGAGGGAGACAGAGAGAGAGACAGAGAGAGAGACAGACAGAGAGAGACAGACAGAGAGAGAGAGAGACAGAGACAGACAGTCAGATAGACAGACAGTCAGAGAGACGGATAGACAGACAGACAGACAGAGCAACTGACAACAGACATACAGACAGAGAGATACGGACAGACAAACAGAGAGACAGACAGTCTCTTGGAGACAAACAGGCAGACAGACACTGTTCCGCCGCTTTGGTAATTATGGGTGTAGCAGAACCCGCGCCGTCGGCAGAGGGATAGTTACAATCACTACTACTCTTTAAAAGTATGGGTATGTGTGAACCCGCGCCATCGGTAGTGTTTATGTAAATTATCATAATCAATTAATTCTGATGTTTTGTCATGTACACACTAAAAATTTGCAGACAGAGAGCAAATTAGGTGTGTGAGAGATACTTAAAATTTCAAAACGATACCTTTAATGGTTCCAGAGTTACAATGATTTTAGTGTGTCTCTGGGTACAGGTGAACCCAGGAAGCACGGCAAAGGTTAAATGGCAGACAGATGTACTCTTTCAACAATTTGCTGATCAGCAGAGAGTCCCCAGACCTCCGAACCGTACGTCAAGATCGGTTGTATTTGACTGTCAAACAGTTTAAAAAATGTATCAGGAGAATATTTCCCAATACTCCAAAGAAGTTTGAGGATAGCTGATACTCCCTTTCTCGCGCGATCAGCAAGGTCGTTTAGAGTGTGGGAAAAAGAGATTCTTGTGGACAAATAGACTCCTAAATATTTATACATGTTTACAACTTTCACTTCACTATCACCAAAGAACCATTTTTCTCGTAATGCCAGATGGCCACCGTTTCTAAACACAACTGTGTTCGATTTAGCCATATTTACGACTACCGCAAGCTTCTTTGAGGTGGTCAATAAAACATTTAGCTGGTTTTGTAAACCGATGACACTATCAGAGATTAAAACCACATCATCCGCAAACAACAAAATCAATAATTCGACTTAATCCGGATGTCAATTGAATACTGTGTCTTCCATTTGCCATAATGTCTTTGGTTAATTCGTTAATAAACAATGAGAACAAAATCGGTGAGCAGTTTTCACCCTGTTTTAGGCCGACTGGACACATGAATACATCTGAAAGTTCACCTCCTGCTCGAACACACGTTTTCACTGTCGTATACATACTTTTAAGGGCTAAAACAATCTTTCCACACATTCCATTCTGATCCAGTACTTTCCATAGTTTATCCCTGTGAACATCAATCAATCAATCAATGACGCTTATATCGCGCATATTCCGTGGGTACAGTTCTAGGCGCTCTGCAGTGATGCCGTGTGAGATGAAATTTTATACGGCCAGTAATTGCAGCCATTTCGGCGCATATTTACCTTTCACGGCCTATTATTCCAAGTCACACGGGTATAGGTAGACAATTATTAACTGTGCCTAAGCAATTTTGCCAGGAAAGACCCTTTTGTCAATCGTGGGATCTTTAACGTGCACACCCAATGTAGTGTACACGGGGGGGGGGGGGGGGGGGGGGGGGTTCGTACACCGAAGAGAGTCTGCACACAAAGTTGACTCTGAAATAAATTTCCGCCGAATCTGGGATCGAACTCACGCTGACAGCGGCCAACTGAATACAAATCCAGTGCGCTACCAACTGAGCTATATCCCCGCCCGAAAATCTATAAAGGCTGCATACAGTTGTCTATGTCTCAACAACTGTTTCTGTACGATTCTAAACAGTGTAAATATGTGATCTACTGTAGAGTGATCTTGGCGAAAACCAGCTTGCTCCTCCCCAACAACTTCGTTCTCTTCTATCCAATCAGAAATACGTTTATTCAAAATAAAACTATATAATTTTCTGAATACAGTCAACAACAAAACACCTCTATAATTATTCGGTGAATCAATATCTCCTTTCTTATGAATTGTGTGCAAAATCGAGTGTGACCATTCATCGGGAAACAAATCGTTGTCAAATAAATGATAAAAAAAAATGGTCAAAAAAGGCAAAAGTATATCAATACCATTCTTATAAAAAATGTTAATCAACCCATCTGGGCCAGCTGCCTTTCCATTTTTTAGCGCCCGGGCTGCAGGCATTACCTCATAATGTGTGATCAATTGGTTTAAAGAGTCACAATTTCTTAGCTCTCCTTGCTCAAAACTTTGATCACCAGAGAGAGAGAAAGAGAGAGAGAGAGACAGAGAGAAAGAGAGAGAGAGAAAGAGAGAGACAGACAGACAGACAGACAGACGGATAATGACAGATATATATACAAAGACAGATGGAACTAAACTGAACTGTATTTAACTAGGATAAACTCAAGGTCTTTTCTTACAATCTGACACACACACACACACACACGCACACACACACACACACACACGCACACACACACACACACACATACGCACACACACACGCGCGCTCAACGTATCAGACAGACAGACATACAGAGACAGACACGAAGAGACCCTCCGTGAAACAAAAAGTGGTGTCAATTGACGAGAAGTGACAATGACACGCATGGATAACAGATTATGTAGTGCTATGAACACGAAGTGATAAAGAACGTAGTGCTACCGCATCGCACACAAATGACATGTTGTTATGAACGTAATAGCCGCGGCACTTAGTGCAATTGAGACATAGAACAAATGACACGTAGTGAAAATGACACGCAGTGATAGTGGTACGAACCTATGTTTACTTTCTTTAGGCATGGATCCAAGGACCAGACGAACAGCTAGAGTACATTTACAAGGAGCCTGATGACCTCCCCACTTGCACACTAATGATTCGACTGGCCGCCATATCTAACACACCATCAAGCCTGGACTGGAAACATCCAGCTTGCCAACAGGGCAATGTGCTCTCCGCAGAGCGAATGACAACATGCAACCTGTGGCCATTTTCAGACGCGTCGCTTTTATTCTCAAGAAATGACGCTGTAGCACGCGAAAGATGACGCAAATGACGTAAATATAATTCTTTCGCGACATCATACTCTCTCTCTCTCTCTCTCTCTCTCTCTCTCTCTCTCTCTCTCTCTCTCTCTCTCTCTCTCTCTCTCTCTCTCTCTCTCTCTCTCTCTCTCCTCTCTCTCTCTCTCTCTCTCTCTCTCTCTCTCTCTCTCTCTCTCTCTCTCTCTCTCTCTCTCTCTCTCTCTCTCTCTCTCTCTTTCATATTGACATATTCTTTATTGGAAATTGTACTTAAAATGCAGCATGACAATTTTTTTTTTTTTTTTTAAATTTATATCTGTATATATATTTAATGTATTATAAGTTTGATGTGATAGTTATTTGATTATATTGTTTTCTGTTCTTGTTGACCCTATATTAGGGCGAGGGCTGGATGTAAAAAAGCAATATTCTTGCTTATCTATTACCCTCGATAATAAAGATTTTGTCTTGTCTTGTCTTGTCTTGTCTCTCTCTGGTATTGGTTGTAGTGATCACTTTCCAATATGCCTCACATGGTCGAAAAAAGGGGTTAGAATCCCCAAACGAAAGCATAAATTCATAACGTATAGGCTATTTTCAAAACTTGATAAAGAATCATTTCTTTCTGATTTAAGTTGTACATATTTTTCAACAATTTATAATCATACTGACTCCGATGAAGCATTTGAATTATGGTACAACTTGTTTATAAAAGTATATGATAAACATGCACCATTCAGAACCTCTCGTGTGCAGCAACACCCAAAACCAAAATGGCTTACAGACGACATTCAATGTGCGATTAATCACCGCGATTTTCTTAAACGTAATGGCAGAGAAGAAGAGTACAGAAAGCAGAGAAACGAAGTAACGTCCATGAAACGTGCTGCTCGCAAAAAATATTACCGTGAGCTCGCTGCATCAAATACGAAACAAAACTCAAAAGCCATCTGGAAAGTGATCAACCAGTTGACACGTAAAGAAACCGTAAAATCTTCTGTCATTGATGTACCTGCGGATGATCTTAACATTCATTTCACTTCTATTGTTGAAAAAATAATCACAAATGATAGATCAAAACAGAATAATCTGGACAAGTTGAATGTGTTTAAAAAAATATTACACATAATTTAGACATCCCCCTGTTATCTGTGAGCGAAGTCTTCCATTATCTGATATGCTTAAAACAAACTGGTACTCATGGTCTAGATAATCTTGATGGGAAAATTTTGAAGTTGTCTGCCCCTTTTATTGCAGAATCTCTGACATACGTTTACAACTTGTGCCTGGACAAATCTGACTTTCCCGCCAAATTAAAGGAGGCAAAAGTAATCCCGCTATTCAAATCAGGTAATTCTTCTGACCCCGCCAATTACAGACCAATCTCGATTCTTCCTGTTTTATCTAAACCACTTGAAAAACACATATATACACACTTGGCCGCACATTTGAAGAAATACGACCTTATTCATTCAAATCAGTCAGGCTTCAGAGTAAATCATTCGTGCCACACAGCATTAATTAATAAACCTTCTTGAAAACTTGCTTAGCAACATTAATAATAATGAACTCTGTGGTGTCCTATTCGTCGATTTTTCAAAAGCATTCGACGTCATTAATCATGAGTTACTTTTAAGAAAATTAGCTGAGTATAGATTGTCACCCCAAACCCTATGCCTCCTCTCATCTTTCTTAGCCGGACGAGAGCAATCCGTCTGCGTGAATTCCACTATGTCAAGTAAAAGACCGGTGTTATATGGAGTCCCCCAGGGTTCTGTCCTTGGGCCACTTCTTTTCTCTCTGTATATTAACGATCTTCCTTTTAGTGTTAATGATGATTGTGAACTATTTGCTGATGATACGACCATACACACCTCTGATAAAAAATTAGACAAAGTTTATTTATCATTGCAGAACAGTGTAGATGATCTCATTAATTGGACGAAATATAACCACATGAGTCTTCACCCCCAAAAGACCAAATACATGTTAATTACAACAAGGCAAAAAAGACAAAACATCAAGAATAATCCTCATTCCTTATTAATTGGCAACGATGCAATAGCGGAAGTAGGAGATCACAAAGTTTTGGGAGTAAATATCGATAATAATTTATCTTGGACCCATCATGGTAGATCTTTGTGTAAAACCGTGTCGAGGAAAATATATTTGTTGAACAGAATAAAGCACTTTCTTGATCCACACTCAAGGTTATTATTTTATAATGCATACATACAAACCATCACGGATTATTGTTCGACCATCTGGGACTCTGCCAGTGCAAACATTTTAAAACCACTGTACAGTCTACACAAACGAGCACTAAAATCAGTTCTATTAAAACAATCCAGTCTTGTTTTCGACGATTATAAAAAACTTAAGATTTTGCCTTTAAAAGAAAGATTTAAATCAAATAAAGGCGTGCTCCTTCACAAAATCCTTTCCGGCCATGCACCGAGTGCTTTCATTACAAAATTTAAAGCCAAACCAAGCCGAAAATTCAACGTCCCCATTCCGCGGATAGATCTCTTTAAATCAAGTTTAGCTTATTCTGGCAGCGTTTTGTGGAATTCTCTCCCGGAATCAGTTCGAGTCCCAACAAGTCTCAATACTTTCAAAAAACACCTCTCATTACATTTAATGTCAAATTACGAAAAGTCACAGTGATGGAAGACTTCGTTCTGATTATTTTCATATTGATCATATCTGTCCATAAAGCATCAGTGTTTCATAACGCAAGAATGTATGTATAGCCTACAACGTGTATATAGTCATGTGAATAGTTTCTCTGCCTTGCTTATCTTTTGTAATTGTTTTACGTATGTATTCATATATATGTATTCAAGATTAGAATAGTCCCTCTCTGGGCGAGGGCTGGTTGAAAAGAAGCTCGTTTATATTGCTTATGCCACAACCCTCGTGTAGTGTCCTCAATCTGAAACTGGTTTCTGTACCTGATAGTTGTAAGCCAGTGATAATGTAGTTCTACTAGATTCCGGTATTAAGGCGGACCCGGTATTAAGGGAGACAAGATGGCTGCACGATTATCCATGTAAACAATGTACCATACCTCCAAAGAAAAGAACCCTTACAGTATTCTGAAACACACTAGCTGTGTTAGTACGTGTTGTATGCGTGTGTGAGAGTTCCACCTACACACTACACTACACCACTACATCTGGCGACGAGGATTTCGAACTTACAGCAGGTAAACAAATTCGATCGTTCTGCACTTCAAAACACCACGTGCGTCGGCGAACAATTACAATGGCTACAGCACTTCCCCACTTTGACAAATTTCCAGTGCACTCGGAAGAGGCGACAGCTGGCACAAGATGGAAGAAGTGGCTGGCAAGGTTTGAACTGTTGATGACTGGTCTCAATATTACCAACAACAACAGAAAGAAGGCTCTACTACTGCATTATGCAGGAGAAGAAGTGTTCGACATATACGACAGCATGTCGGATGAACAGCAGGGCGACCAGGGAGCGTACGCAACAACAGTCGCCTCCCTGACCCAACACTTTACTCCAAAACGCAATGTGGACTTTGAGACATTCAAGTTTCGCCAAGTGACCCAAAACTCCGGTGAGACCATAGACAGTTTTTACACGAGACTTCGTCTGCAAGCAGCGAACTGCAGTTTTGAGAACACTGACAGAGAAGTCAAGAGCCAAATCCTGCAGGGATGCAACTCTCAGCGACTTAGGAGACGTGCTCTCCGTGATGCTGACACAACGCTTCACTCCCTGTTGGAACAAGCTCGTGCTCTTGAGATTTCAGACACTCAAGCTATGCAGATGGAAGGCAGAACTGCTACATCAACTGTCAACGCTGTCAACCATGGCAGTCACCACCAACCCTTCAACAAAAGAAGAGGAGGACAACGACATGGACCAAGCTCCCATGTTAGAAGCAACAATCAGCAAATACGCTCAACAGATGAACGCAGTTCAGGCAGCTGCGGGTGGTGTGGTGGACGACCACATCCCAGAGCCAAGTGTCCAGCAAAGGATAAAGATTGTCGGCTGTGTACCAAGAAAGGACACTACGCATCAGTCTGCAGATCACACAAGAAGTCTGACAGACCAAGGCACGTCCGAAGCATCCAAGAACAGCCCCCTAGTGATGCACAGTTCTCATCTGACGAAGAATATGTCTTCGGTGTCTCACACAAGCGAATGAGCACGCCTACAGTCAGTGTCAACATCGAAGGTGGGAAGATACCTTTCATCGTGGACACCGGAGCGTCGGTCAACATCCTGACAGAACAGGCTTTTGAGAGCATCCAGTCGTCACGTCGCAAGCTAACTTCATCTGCGTCATGTCCAGCGATATACGCCTATGGATCACGTACCCCGCTTCCGGTACGAGGTCAAGCCGTCCTTACGGTGAGGTTCAAGGACATTCAAACCTCTGCCGTATTTTACATCGTGAAATCCTGCGACGGAGCTGTCGGCAACAACCTGATGAGTGCGGAAACCGCCCAAAAGCTTAACCTCATCAGCTTTGCTTTCTCTACTTCAGGCGAAACGACCAACGGGCTACGCACTGAATACAGCGACCTCTTCACAGGCATGGGCAAGATGAAAGACGTCAAGGTCAAGCTGTACGTTGACGAGTCTGTGCAACCAACAGCACAACCACATCGACGCATACCTTACCATCTACGAAAGAAGGTTGAGCAAGAACTGGAGCGTCTTGAAAACCTCGACATCATCGAGAAAGTTGATGGACCTACCCCATGGGTATCTCCAATTGTCGCGGCACCAAAGCCGAAGAAGCCGGACGAAATAAGAATATGTGTGGACATGCGCCTACCGAATCAGGCAATCAAACGCACCAGACACATAATGCCGACCATCGACGACATCCTCATGAGACTCAATGAAGCCACAGTTTTCAGCAAGCTGGATCTGAATTCTGGATACCACCAGCTTGAACTAGAAGAAGAGTCCAGGAACATGACAACATTCTCAACGCATGTCGGACTCAGGCGCTACAAGAGGCTTAATTTTGGTGTGACCAGCGCAGCAGAAATTTTCCAGAATCACATCTCGGAGATGCTGACTGACATACCTGATGCTCTAAACACAAGCGACGACATCATGATCTACGGGAAGACGCAAGCGGAGCACGACAAGACAGTGAGGCAGGTTTTCGACCGTCTCAGAGAGAGAAATCTGACACTGAATGACAAGAAGTGTGAATTCAACAAAGATTCCATTGAATTCTACGGCTGCATCTTCGGAAAGAATGGCATCTCTCCAGACCCCAAGAAAGTAGAAGCAGTCCAAAAGGCATCTACTCCCGCCAACGCCAAAGAGGTACGGAGCTTTCTTGGACTGACCAACTACATCGCTCGCTTCATTCCAGACTATGCGAATATCACCAAGCCTCTCCGTGATCTGACGCGCAACGACGTTCCCTGGGACTGGACATCTGATCACCAGAGAAGACCCCAACAACTCCAGTGATGACAGTACCAGCAACCCCTCACAGAGAATCCGCAAGAAACCCCATTACCTCAAGGACTATGTTCCCTGAACAATCAAAACTTGCATAATGTAAAGTCTCAGTTAGAAGGAAAGTCACCCTAAAGACAGTAATCATTTCTTATTTTCTTCTAGCAATTTTCGGTTTTCGAATGACTTGATTGCAGCTAAGCTGAACCTTTCAGTATTACTTCGACGTCTAGTCATCCTGTGTTTGTAATCTCCCATTCTAGTCAATTTAATCAATGTATAAATAACCTGTGTTGAGGAAACGCTGAGTGACATTCCGGACGATAAACAATACATGAAGTTCATATCAAGTAAGTCACCATCAAGTGTTTTATTGACAATATAGAACATGACATTCTGTTTGATATCTAACAGTGTATGATTCAAGTCATAATCATGTTGGTCAATTATTTGAATGAACAGCTATAAAGCATTGTTAATGTTTAGTACAGAAAGCCAATGATGAATTATTTCAGAATTATGCAGCAGCTCGATAAAGTAATCTTTGTATAATTATCGAATAAGCATGAAGTTTAATTCTAAGGTAAGGAGGGATGTAGTGTCCTCAATCTGAAACTGGTTTCTGTACCTGATAGTTGTAAGCCAGTGATAATGTAGTTCTACTAGATTCCGGTATTAAGGCGGACCCGGTATTAAGGGAGACAAGATGGCTGCACGATTATCCATGTAAACAATGTACCATACCTCCAAAGAAAAGAACCCTTACAGTATTCTGAAACACACTAGCTGTGTTAGTACGTGTTGTATGCGTGTGTGAGAGTTCCACCTACACACTACACTACACCACTACACCTCGTAAAATAAAATTTGATTTGATTTGATTTGATTTGATCTCTCCCTCTCTCTCCTTTCTCTCTCTCTCTCTCCCCCTCTCTCTCTCTCCCTCTCTCTCTCTCTCTCTCTCTCTCTCTCTCTCCATTGAGTAATTAATCTACGCTAACAAGATGGCGCGAGCTTGCATTCAAAGTTAGCTTCAACGAAGGTTCGATGACGTCATCCGATAGTCACATCACAGAAGGATTAATTAGAAAAAAACAAAGTCAACACCAAGTTCCAAAGACTTTCGGGCCACGCCCTTCTTCAGTGAAATGAATGTAAGCAAACAATGACCAATGACGTAAAATTCTTGATTAAAAAAGAAAAAATCGTCATGTTAAACGTCACAGCCAAACGTCATAAGTTTCGTTCTCTCTCTCTCTCTCTCTCTCTCTCTCTCTCTCTCTCTCTCTCTCTCTCTCTCTCTCTCTCTCTCTCCTCTCTCTCTCTCTCTCTCTCTCTCTCTCTCTCTCTCTCTCTCTCTCTCTCTCTCTCTCTCTCTATTTCGTTATCTCTCTCTTTCTATTTATCTCTCTCTATCCATCTCTCTCTATCTAACACACACACACACACACACACACACACACACATACACACACACACACACACACACACACACACACACACACACACACACACACACACACTTGCAGGAAACAATATATACGTTGCAGTTTATTCCACTCGCCCTCGCCCTACGGGCTTGTGGAATAAACTTCCATCTCGATTGACCAAAAGCCATGTTTGGATCACAGATCCAATTAACATATATATCTCGACATTCACTGGTCTTAGGGTTTTTGTTTTCAAAGAAGAAAGAAACTTGCTTGAACACGGACCACTTCTCCGAGCAAAATCAACAAACCTAATCACTCGCATGAATTCCACCTCAAGGTCTCGGCCAACCAAGACTATGGCATACTCGTAGCAAAGCCGCCGAATGGTACCGTAAACCAAAAATAGTGACGTCAGAGAATAGAATGTCGTCTTTTGATTTGGAACGTGACGTGTTTGAGAACTTCTTCTGGACAACTCGGATGGTCTTCTGCGTAGTGGTTGGCACGAGATTCTTTTTCTTCTTCGAAAGTTCATCCTCCGATACTGTAGCAAAACGTTTAATCTTTTTTTCCCTTTCGAGTATGCGGACGACTGAACTTGACCGCTAAAAAGTAGTCCTTTCGGAATCATTACGCAGAGTCTGAACATGAGGTCTGAACATTGTTTTTAGGCAGGATCTAGGTGAAAGCGAGGCTGTTCTTATCTCTGTGTACAGTCGAGAGAGAGAGAAATACATGTCGAGACATACTGATACTCGCCCTACGGGCTTGTGGAATAAACCTCCATCTCGATTGACCAAAAGCCATGTTTGGATCACAGAGCCAATTAACGTATAATGATATGCACACAGGCTGAACGTAGCCCATTTTTAGCTCGACTTATTAGACAGAGAGTCTTGAAGAGAATGATAATAACAAAGTTGTTAACACAGTGCAGACCTCAATGATCGTGAGAACGCACAATTTATTGTTTTCTGATGGTTATAACCGGAAGTAGCTTTCGATAATGGGACAGACAACTTTAGTAAACCCTTCAAGGCTTACTTCCCTTCTTTGTTGCCATTAGTTTCATGGCTGACAAACAGATGTTACTTACGTTCACATGCAGCTATCGAAGCACGTTCAGCAAACCAAATTATAAGACATACACGTAAGATATCAGGTGCCCTTTTGTCATCTGCTCTTCATACTTCATTATTTTGCACGTAAAGCAAACCCTAAATATTACATAAACGAAAAGTAACAGCTGTTCCGAAGTTCGTCAGCGATGTTTTACATACACAGTGATGTTTTACACACACAGTGATGTTTTACACACAGTGATGTTTTACAGACATAGTGATGTTCTACACAAACAGTGATGTTTTACACACAGAGTGATGTTCTACACACACAGTGATGTTTTACACACATAGTGATGTTTTACAGACATAGTGATGTTCTACACACACAGTGATGTTTTACACACAGTGATGATTTACAGACATAGTGATGTTTTACACACACAGTGATGTTCTACACACACAGTGATGTTTTACACACAGTGATGTTTTACAGACATAGTGATGTTCTATACAAACAGTGATGTTTTACACACTGATGTTTTACACACACAGTGATGTTTTACACACACAGTGATGTTCTACAGACACAGTGATATTTTACACACAGTGATGTTTTACAGACATAGGGATGTTCTACACAAACAGTGATGTTTTACACACATAGTGATGTTCTACACAAACAGTGATGTTTTGCAGACACAGTGATGTTTTACACACACAGTGATGTTTTACACACATAGTGATGTTTTACAGACATAGTGATGTTTTCCACACACAGTGATGTTTTACAGACATAGTGATGTTTTACAGACATAGTGATGTTTTACACACACAGTGATGTTTTACACACATAGTGATGTTTTACACACACAGTGATGTTTTACAGACACAGTGATGTTTTACACACACAGTGATGTTTTACAGACACAGTGATGTTTTACACACACAGTGATGTTTTACAGACACAGTGATGTTTTACACACACAGTGATGTTTTACACACACAGTGATGTTTTACAGTCACAGTGATGTTTTACAGTCACAGTGATGTTTTACACACACAGTGATGTTTTACACACACAGTGATGTTTTACAGACACAGTGATGTTTTACAGACACAGTGATGTTTTACAGACACAGTGATGTTTTACAGTCACAGTGATGTTTTACAGTCACAGTGATGTTTTACACACAGTGATGTTTTACAGACACAGTGATGTTTTACACACACAGTGATGTTTTACACACACAGTGATGTTTTACAGACACAGTGATGTTTTACACACACAGTGATGTTTTACACACACAGTGATGTTTTGCAGACATAGTGATGTTCTACACACACAGTGATGTTTTACATACATAGTGATGTTTTACACACACAGTAATGTTTTACACACACAGTGATGTTTTACACACATAGTGATGTTCTACACACACAGTGATGTTTTACACACACAGTGATGTTTTACACACACAGTGATGTTTTACATACATAGTGATGTTTTACACACACAGTGATGTTTTACAGACATAGTGATGTTTTACACACACAGTGATGTTTTACACACATAGTGATGTTTTACACACACAGTGATGTTTTACACACACAGTGATGTTTTACACACACAGTGATGTTTTACAGACATAGTGATGTTTTACACACATATTGATGTTTTACAGACATAGTGATGTTTTACACACACAGTGATGTTTTACACACACACACACACACACACACACACACACACACACACACACACACACACACACACACAGTGATGTTTTAAACACACAGTGATGTTTTACAGACAGAGTGATGTTTTACACACACAGTGATGCATGTTTGACACATAGTCATTATTGATAGTGCTGTTTGACACATAGTCATTATTGATAGTGCTGTTTGACCCATAGTCATTATTGATAGTGCTGTTTGACACATAGTCATTATTGATAGTGCTGTTTGACACATAGTCATTATTGATAGTGCTGTTTGAGTTAAACAGGACAAGGTTTTCTCCCAGGTTGAGTCGCATAATATTGACCCATAAGGTCGATTGAAACAAGCGCTTAGAACTGTACCCACGGAATACGCGCTATATAAGCTTCATATTGATTGATTGATTGATTGACAGAAAGAAGTCTCACAATATTGATGTATCGGTTCACTCGGCGACACGAGAAAATCCATGAGCCGTGAAAACCGCCGTGTGTTAATAGAATATCGCCAGCATTTAGCTCTAATCCCTCGCTCGCTAAATGGGTCCACTCGCTCAATGGGTCCACTCACTCAATGGGTCCACTCGCTCAATGGGTCCACTCGCTTAATGGGTCCACTCACTCAATGGGTCCACTCGCTCAATGGGTCCACTCACTCGCAATCCCATAATCCTATTTGCTTTTTCCATGCGGCCCGCGGTCAAAGTGTCACGTGACCGGTGCATTGTGTTCTCTGCTGTCAATTCCACGCCGTTATTTCAACTGGCGTATTCAGCCACTCTGTACAGCAAACATATTTTGTTCCACAGGCTAACCTCTAGCTAAACAAGTTAAGGCAGGTCAAATGGAGACAGGGATATTACTCTTCATACACAAAGGGAAGCCACTGAGTTGTGTCGCCATTTTTTCCTGGCAGGCTGGGAATTCTAACACATCGAACAGGGAACGCAGAAGAAGAAGAAGAAGAAGAACACGTCGAACATTCGAATGACGTAAATTGAACAAACGTCACATTTTTCAGGCAGCGTAAGTGAATGACGTCAGAAAATGACGACACCGCCAGAAATAAAAACAATGCGACACGCCTCCCAACCACGAGGTCAAAAACACGTGGGCATCTAATGAAATCGGTACAAAGCCGTTCTCTTTGCCAGTGACATCGTAATAATCACCAAAGCTAACATTGAAGCTCCGGTTGCAGGTAAGAGAGTGTCTCCCAACCCGTGATGCTCACAGCGTGATTGCATCAGAATACCACATGTTAAAACCGGTGTTTGAACTAGAATAACAGCCAGTAGTATTAAGAACAAGTGTCTTGTGTATGCAGCCCTCTTTCTACTGTACGCTGGCAGCAGATAATACAATAATTGAAGTCCTTCGAGGCATAAGGGGCCCATAAGGCGAAAAATTGCTTTAATTCCACCCTCAAAAAGTCCCAGCCTTCAAACCGTAACAAATAACAGTACGCACTATTAAGCAAAATTATAAACCAAGCCTTGATTATTAATTTTTATTATTACACTTGTATCAAACAAGTGACCTCCACCTTTTGATTGGCGTTTTTATTACATTTGAATCGGACTTGTGGCCTTTCAAAGTTGCGGTGACCTTTGACTTTCAACAGAGGTCATATGTAACAGTGGTTTTTAAAAACATAATTTAGTTGGCTCATATATCTGAGACAAATGATCGGACTACAGCCCTTTACATTATCGTGACACATATTTTTCTGAGGCACACTGGACAGTAATAGTGCAAAGGGTGGGGTTAATCAAGGGAGTGAACCCCCCCTAAAAACACTACCAACCTGTCGGTTTTTTTGTTTTTTTTTAATGCCGTTTTGATCGCTCTTGCGTTTACAACCCATCTCATCAAATCGTAATTTATTTCCAGGCTACCAGCAATAAAATACCTCAACATGAGGAACAAATTTAAAATAAACTCTGGCAAAAGACGTGACGTCACAAAGTTTGAGTATGCGCAACATTTTCGTTTACCAGTGCACTTCGTTACCTGCCCATTGCTGCTTTGGGTGATATTTTTTAAATGACTATTCCTATGCAGATGTTTGTGTAATTGGCCGTTTTCAAAACATACCCATTTTTCGATTTTTCGGTCCAAAATTCAAAACGGGGCACTGTCTTCCGAGACTCATAGCTCCGAAACGAACCCACTACCCTATATTTTTTTTATGCTGAATGCATAGCAGACAGATCGAACTTAAAAAATAACCAACTTTTGGGAGAAACCAAATTATATTTAACGGGTCCAGTGAACTACCTTAAAGTGATACAACTGTTGACTTTGTGGATACAACATTTATAACAACTGGAAAGTGTGTTTCTCTTTATCTCCGAGAGCTTAGCCTGAACATAGACCTATATTAGATAGGTCCCTGGCCTGAACATAGACCTATATTAGATAGGTCCCTGGCCTGAACAAAGACCTATATTAGATAGGTCCCTGGCCTGAACAAAGACCTATATTAGATAGGTCCCTGGCCTGAACAAAGACCTATATTAGATAGGTCCCTGGCCTGAACATAGACCTATATTAGATAGGTCCCTGGCCTGAACAAAGATCTATATTAGATAGGTCCCTGGCCTGAACATAGACCTATATTAGATAGGTCCCTGGCCTGAACAAAGACCTATATTAGATAGGTCCCTGGCCTGAACAAAGACCTATATTAGATAGGTCCCTGGCCTGAACAAAGACCTATATTAGATAGGTCCCTGGCCTGAACATAGATCTATATTAGATAGGTCCCTGGCCTGAACAAAGACCTATATTAGATAGGTCCCTGGCCTGAACAAAGATCTATATTAGATAGGTCCCTGGCCTGAACATAGACCTATATTAGATAGGTCCCTGGCCTGAACAAAGATCTATATTAGATAGGTCCCTGGCCTGAACATAGACCTATATTAGATAGGTCCCTGGCCTGAACAAAGACCTATATTAGATAGGTCCCTGGCCTGAACAAAGACCTATATTAGATAGGTCCCTGGCCTGAACAAAGACCTATATTAGATAGGTCCCTGGCCTGAACATAGATCTATATTAGATAGGTCCCTGGCCTGAACAAAGACCTATATTAGATAGGTCCCTGGCCTGAACAAAGACCTATATTAGATAGGTCCCTGGCCTGAACAAAGACCTATATTAGATAGGTCCCTGGCCTGAACATAGACTTATATTAGATAGGTCCCTGGCCTGAACATGGATATATTTTAGATAGGTCCCTGGCCTGAACAAAGACCTATATTAGATAGGTCCCTGGCCTGAACAAAGACCTATATTAGATAGGTCCCTGGCCTGAACATAGACCTATATTAGATAGGTCCCTGGCCTGAACATAGACCTATATTAGATAGGTCCCTGGCCTGAACAAAGACCTATATTAGATAGGTCCCTGGCCTGAACAAAGACCTATATTAGATAGGTCCCTGGCCTGAACATAGATCTATATTAGATAGGTCCCTGGCCTGAACAAAGACCTATATTAGATAGGTCCCTGGCCTGAACAAAGACCTATATTAGATAGGTCCCTGGCCTGAACATAGATCTATATTAGATAGGTCCCTGGCCTGAACATAGATCTATATTAGATAGTTCCCTGGCCTGAACAAAGACCTATATTAGATAGGTCCCTGGCCTGAACAAAGACCTATATTAGATAGGTCCCTGGCCTGAACAAAGACCTATATTAGATAGGTCCCTGGCCTGAACATAGATCTATATTAGATAGGTCCCTGGCCTGAACATAGATCTATATTAGATAGGTCCCTGGCCTGAACAAAGACCTATATTAGATAGGTCCCTGGCCTGAACAAAGACCTATATCAGATAGGTCCCTGGCCTGAACATAGACCTATATTAGATAGGTCCCTGGCCTGAACAAAGACCTATATTAGATAGGTCCCTGGCCTGAACATAGACCTATATTAGATAGGTCCCTGGCCTGAACAAAGACCTATATTAGATAGGTCCCTGGCCTGAACAAAGACCTATATTAGATAGGTCCCTGGCCTGAACATAGATCTATATTAGATAGGTCCCTGGCCTGAACATAGATCTATATTAGATAGGTCCCTGGCCTGAACAAAGACCTATATTAGATAGGTCTCTGGCCTGAACAAAGACCTATATCAGATAGGTCCCTGGCCTGAACATAGACCTATATTAGATAGGTCCCTGGCCTGAACATAGATCTATATTAGATAGGTCCCTGGCCTGAACATAGACCTATATTAGATAGGTCCCTGGCCTGAACATAGACCTATATTAGATAGGTCCCTGGCCTGAACATAGACCTATATTAGATAGGTCCCTGGCCTGAACATAGACCTATATTAGATAGGTCCCTGGCCTGAACAAAGACCTATATTAGATAGGTCCCTGGCCTGAACATAGACCTATATTAGATAGGTCCCTGGCCTGAACAAAGATCTATATTAGATAGGTCCCTGGCCTGAACATAGATCTATATTAGATAGGTCCCTGGCCTGAACAAAGACCTATATTAGATAGGTCCCTGGCCTGAAGAACCAAAGATATATCAGCATGTCTCAAACATTTCTGCAAAAGCTCAAATCATTCATGCACACCCCCACACCCACACACACACACACACACGCAGACACACACATGCACAAAAACACACACAAACAGACATGCACATACATATTCTCTCTCTCACACACACACACACACACACACACACACACACACATGTGCGTCCTAGATCGTAATAAAGGTTGTCATGACGATAACAAACAAATACCAACCTTGTCTGTGATCCCCTTCCCTGCCAGGTGTAAATATCTTGTCAGGTGTGAATATCTCGCTAACTGCCAGGTATGTAAATGTCCACTCTCTGCCACTTATACTAATATAACTATTTTCGCTGGGTGAGACAGCAAGATATCCAATACTGTCTCAGTAGTCCAGGAAAGCGAACTGTCTGACAGCAAGGAATCCGGCACTGTCCCCGAAATCCAATATATAGAGTGCTATAGTACAGCGCTAGCGTATGTCCAGGACAGCAAGGAATCCAGCACTGTCCCCCGAATCCAATATAGAGAGTGCTGTAGTACAGCGCTAGCGTCTGTCGATATGAAAGGGGAGGGAGGGGGAAGCGTGGTGATTATGATAATAGCACGCGCTGTCACACCACGGCGCCTCGTGCGTTGCTATGGACCACGCCGTCAACACGGCAGCAAAGACGACATGGGACAATCGTTTTGATCGAACCACTCGGCGCTCTCTTTATTTTCCCCTCCGCCATTTTCTCCTCTGCTGTTTTCTCCCGTGGTATTTCGCAACGAACCGTGACTGGCTGTCTCTTGGCTGGCTGCCCGGTGACCCACTTAAAGCACACTCCAGTATCTACACTGCACTGAAAGCACACTCCAGTATCTACACTGCACTTAAAGCTCACTCCACTATCTACACTGCACTTAAAGCACACTCCAGTATCTACACTGCATACAAAAACACACTTCACTATCTACACTGCACTTAAAGCACACTCCATCCACTATCTACACTTCACTTAAATCTCACGCCACTATCTACACTGCATTTAAAGCACACTCCAGTATCTACACTGCATTTAAAGCACATTCCATCCACTATCTACACTGCACTTAAAGCTTACTCCACTATCTACACTGCATTTAAAGCACACTACACTATCTACATTGCACTTAAAGCACACTCCAGTATCTACACCGCACTTAAATCTCACTCCACTATCTACACTGCACTTAAAGCTCACTCCACTATCTACACTGTACGTAAAGGACACTCCAGTATCTACACCGCACTTAAAGCACACTCCACTATCTACACTCCACTTAAAGCTCACTCCACTATCTACATTGCACTTAAAGCACACTCCACTATCTACACTGCACTTAAAGCACACTCCAGTATCTACACCGCACTTAAAGCACACTCCACTATCTACACTGCACTTAAAGCTCACTCCACTATCTACACTGCACTTAAAGCTCACTCCACTATCTACACTGCACTTAAAGCACACTCCACTATCTACACTGCACTTTAAGCACACTCCACTATCTACATTGCACTTAAAGCTCACTCCACTATCGGTAATCTTGAACTTATAGCGTGTTAAATTCATAGTTCATAATAGCCAACTTGCACAATACCCCGCTTGAATAGCTCTTCTGTGCGAAAGAGAAGGAAGATTCACTTCCGTGCGGTCTTTTTATTTGCCCTCAAGAGTTATCGTTCCCTCTGTACATGTATACGCTATGTGCAGTCACTGATCTAAAGTAAATGGTTACCGCGAGTGGGAATGTTCGTGCGATTGTAAGTACCAAAGTTGCAAAATAATTCACATTAAAGAAAGAAAAATACAATATTCAGGATACAAGAAACCGAAGCTGATAAAGTTATTGAACAGACAACAAAGTATCGGGATGGCACGTAATTTTGACGTCGATAATTCAGCCATCGCTTCACAAGCGCTAGTGTTCTCTGGCGTGTGTAAAAAAAAAAAAATTTAAAAAAATCGATCGCCTTTCCTTTGTGTACGGGCCATGCTTGGGTACTTTGAACAACTTTAGGATTATTCTTGCGGCTATCATTGCTGCAGCCAACTGCTGCACAGTGCAAATTCACCCTTTTCAAGCCGAAGTGTCTGAACTGAAACGCTATCTCTCACAGAGCTATCAAAACATGCCCGCATTTTTTGGCAGATCTCGCAAGGCCACGCAAGGTATCGCAGCCATTTTTTCGCGTGGCTTCGCGGCGCTGGCCGATAGGGCAAGTCGCCTATTCAGAGGCATTTAAGTCTCCAAATTTGTAGAACCTGCACTTGTAATCATAACAAGTCATTTTAGATCCATTTGAAGTTACGGAATGAACTCCGATGAACTGTACGAATGCATTTCGTTTACATGGGTCAAAGAAGGAATTATCCGTATGAGCGAACAAGGGAGACAACTCTTTCGTGTAAACGATGTCCCATGGTTGACAACGTACGCCATTTTCGGTGCATTTTCGTCGATTGAACAACCAAATTAATTAATTGTGCTTAAGTTTGGAGCTCAATCCGTCAATTAATTTCACGACAAATGTTCTTTGGCCGCTTGCTTTCATGGGCTTGTATCAGTTTTCTGCAATAGCGCTTTCCTCAACGTAGTTTTGGGTATCTTAGAAAAGAATAATCGACCCCGAAAACTTTCGAACTGAAGCTGTTCGTAGCAGACGGACTTTTGATCGGCTGTGGTCTCACACTTTCACAGATATCTTTCAATATAATTCCTTGTTCGACAAGTTGCAGGCATGGGAATTGTCCGCCGAACGGCGGACTTCCGCCGACATTTTTGTTTGTTCCGCCGTAAAAGCAAAAGTGTCCGCCAAAAAAATAAAGGGCGAAAACTGTCCGTACTTTGTTAACACACTGCTACCGCCCGCCTCAGTTATTTGAACTTTGAGTGAAACAGCTCGCTGTTGATTCGCGGGCACGCTATAGGATTCGCGGGCACGCGACAGCATTGAACGCAGTGTACCAGTGAAAATGTCGATCGAGCGTGTTGTAAAACGTGGTCAAAATTTCCATGACACTGGATGCGCGAACAAATGGAAATGGGAGTGAGTGTCGGCTGTTGTGGAAGTGAATAGAGACAAACAGCGCGTCGGCACCCGTTTTAGAAAAAATTGATGTCCGTGGTTCAGCATGGTGCATCGTCTGCAACACCTAGTTTTGTATGCCAGTCGGGGACTTCAAGCACTAACTGACCATCTCCGCAGGAAGAAGCCCATTGAAACGTGCTCTTCTCTGAAGGACAATCAACGTTTGCCAGGTGGGCTTTTTTCTGCTCAAGTGAAGCACAGTGCTCCTGAACTGTTTGATTTTCCTTCGATTTTATACGGCAGAAGAAGAACAGATTTTGGCTCAAGTCAAGCGAAGAACACCGCTCTAGATCTGAACTTTGCGCATCTGTTTCAGTTTGTCTCCATTCGAATGTCACTGTGCTGATCGTATTCTTCGATTGCCTACTTAAGTTACTTTTGTAAGAGATCATGGGAAAGTAACTTAAGTAGGCAATTCTTATTGGTGATAGCCTGTGTAACTTTTATGTTTGAAAATAAACCAGATTGCACAGATTGTTACATTTTCCTGTTTGTCTGATCAATTTGTTTAACAAATTTCAACCATATAAATTAAGTAGATGTGCAACGCCAAGGCACTGCATACCCCAGCGAAAGACAAACCTCTCTCTCTCTCTCTCTCTCTCTCTCTCTCTCTCTCTCTCTCTCTCTCTCTCTCTCTCTCTCTCTCTCTCTCTCTCTCTCTCTCTCTCTCTCTCTCTCTCTCTCTTAGTCCCTCTTTAGGGCGAGGGCCAGATGCAAAAAAGCATATCTATGCTTATTCTTGTCACCCTCGAAAAATAAAGATTTGTCATTGTCATTGTCATTGTCTCTCTCTCTCTCTCTCTCTCTCTCTCTCTCTCTCTCTCTCTCTCTCTCTCTCTCTCTCTCTCTCTCTCTCTCTCTCTCTCTCTCTCTCTCTCTCTCTCTCTCTCTCTCTCTCTCTCTCAAACACACACGAACACACACACACACACACACACACACACACACATACCCCAAGTTACACACGTACACACATACACACTCACTCACACGCACTCACTCACTCTCTCACACACACTTCATACACACAAAACACACCCCCATACGCACATATAAACAAACACACATACACACATATACACTTACGCACACGTACAAACACACACCCACCCACCCACTCTCTCTCTCTCACTCTCTCTCTCTCTCTCTTTTTCTCTCTTATACAAACAGACACACACCCACACACACGCACACACACACACACACACACACACATGTACATACGCACGCATGTACGCACGCACACACCCACAGACACACAGACACACAGACACACACACACACACTCACACATTGACTCACACAAATCTCATACACACAAAACACACACTCATACGCACATACACGGTTGGGCTAGTAGTAAGGCGTCCGCCCCGTGATCGGGAGGTCGTGGGTTAGAACCCAGGCCGGATCATACCTAAGACTTTAAAATTGGCAATCTAGTGGCTGCTCCGCCTGGCGTCTGGCATTATGGGGTTAGTGCATGCTAGGACTGGTTGGTCCGGTGTCAGAATAATGTGACTGGGTGAGACATGAAGCCTGTGCTGTGACTTCTGGCTTGTGTGTGGCGCACTTTATATCTCAAAGCAGCACCGCCCTGATAATTATGGCCCTTCGTGGTCGGCTGGGCGTTAAGCAAACAAACAAATACGCACATAGACGGACACACACCCCTTTACAAACAAACACATATACACACTCATACATACACAAACATACACACAAACTCATGCACACACACATTCACACACACACTCTTTCTCCCTCTCTCTCAGTCTTTCTTACACACACACACACACACACACACACACCCCAAGTCACACACGCACACATACACACACTCACTCACACGCACTCACTCATTCTCTCACAAAAACTTCATACACACAAAACACACACCCATACGCACATATGGACAGACGGACATACACACCTTTACAAACAAACACGCATACACGCACACACATACACTTATGCACACACACACACACCACACTCACACACACACACGAGTACAGACTCATGCACGCGTGCGCGCGCACACACACACACACACACACACACACACACACACACACACACACGAGTACAGACTCATACACGCGTGCGCACACACACGAGTACAGACTCATGCACGCGTGCGCACACACACACACACACACACACACACACACACACCCGTGTGTACACGCAAGCACAAGACCAAGTGCGCACGAAAAAGATCCTGTAATCCATGTCAGAGTTCGGTGGGTTATAGAAACACGAAAATACCCAGCATGCTTCCTCCGAAAACGGCGTATGGCTGCCTAAATGGCGGGGTAAAAAACGGTCATACACGTAAAATTCCACTCGTGCAAAAAAACACGAGTGTACGTGGGAGTTTCAGCCCACGAACGCAGAAGAAGCAGAAGAAGAAAAGGTATTGCATTTCAGCTTGGAGGCTTGGGAACTAATTAATGACTTCGGTCATTAAAAATCTGAAAATTGTAATTAAAATTATTTTTTTTATAAAACGATCCAAACTTACGTTCATTTTATTTTTGATTATGTTCTGATTCCAAAAACATATAGATATGTTATATTCGGATAAAAAAAACAAGCTCTGAAAATTAATGATATCAAAATTATGATTAAAATTAAATTTCGGAAATGTTGACCCCCCTGCCTCGCCCGTTGGTCATGTTGACCCCCCAGCCTCGCATGTTGGTCATGTTGACCCCCTTGCCTCGCCTGTTGGTCATGTTGACCCCCTTGCCTCGCCTGTTGGTCATGTTGACCCCCTTGCCTCGTCTGTTGGTCATGTTGACCCCCCATCCTCACCTGTTGGCCATGTTGACCCTCCTGCCTCACCTGTTGGCCATGTTGACCCCCCCTGCCTCGCCTGTTGACCCCCTGCCTCGCCTGTCGGTCATGTTGACCCCCCATCCTCACCTGTTGGCCATGTTGACCCCCGTACCTCGCCTGTTGGTCATGTTGATCCCCTGCCTCACCATGTTGACCCCCTTGCCTCGCCTGTTGGTCATGTTGACCCCCTTGCCTCGCCTGTTGGTCATGTTGACCCCCTTGCCTCGCCTGTGGGCCATGTTGACCCCCGTACCTCGCCTGTTGGTCATGTTGACCCCCGTACCTCGCCTGTTGGTCATGTTGACCCCCTTGCCTCGCCTGTTGGTCATGTTGACCCCCTTGCCTCGCCTGGTGGTCATGTTGACCCCCTTGCCTCGCCTGTTGGCCATGTTGACCCCCTTGCCTCGCCTGTTGGTCATGTTGACCCCCTTGCCTCGCCTGTGGGCCATGTTGACCCCCGTACCTCGCCTGTTGGTCATGTTGACCCCCTTGCCTCGCCTGTTGGTCATGTTGACCCCCTTGCCTCGCCTGTTGGTCATGTTGACCCCCTTGCCTCGCCTGTTGGCCATGTTGACCCCCTTGCCTCGCCTGTTGGTCATGTTGACCCCCTTGCCTCGCCTGTTGGCCATGTTGACCCCCGTACCTCGCCTGTTGGTCATGTTGACCCCCTTGCCTCGCCTGTTGGTCGTGTTGACCCCCTTGCCTCGCCTGTTGGTCATGTTGACCCCCTTGCCTCGCCTGTTGGCCATGTTGACCCCCTTGCCTCGCCTGTTGGTCATGTTGACCCCCTTGCCTCGCCTGTTGGTCGTGTTGACCCCCCTGCCTCGCCTGTTGGTCATGTTTACCCCCCATCCTCGCCTGTTGGTCGTGTTGACCCCCCTGCCTTGCCTGTTGACCCCCCTGCCTCGCCTGTTGGTCATGTTGACTCCCTTGCCTCGCCTGTTGGTCATGTTGACCCCCTTGCCTCGCCTGTTGGCCATGTTGACCCCCCTGCCTCGCCTGTTGGTCATGTTGACCCCCCTGCCTCGTCTGTTGATCATGTTGACCCCCCTGCCTTGCCTGTTGGTCATGTTGACCCCCTTGCCTCGCCATTTGGCCATGTTGACACCCTTGCCCCGCCTGTTGGCCATGTTGACCCCCCTGCCCCGCCCGTTGGTCATGTTGACCCCCTTGCCTCATCTGTTGGTCATGTGAACCACCCTGCCTCACCTGTTGGTCATGTGAACTCCCCTGTCTCACCTGTTGGTCATGTTGACCCCCCCATCCTCACCTGTTGGTCGTGTAAACCACTCTGCCTCACCTGTTAGTCATGTTGACCCCCCCTGCCTTACATAGATTGGCCTCTAGAACCCCCAGCCTCACCTAATGGTCAACTTAGTTACTTTGCAGCAACTGTTACAGTTTTCTTAATGTTTTTTTTTACCAGTTAGTAAAATTATAATTGATCAACAAGTGTTATTTTCTGGAACTATAATAGGAGCATCTAAGTTTCATAACCTACATTTTTCTGCAGCTGCTCTTGAAAAACAACAAGAACCACTTTTCCTTTATTGTTGGCCCTCTGAAATACCGAAATAAAATAAAATCCACAAGCGATAGATTAGTCTGCAAATAATTTTGAAATTTAGTATGAATCTTTCTTTTGACTTGAAAGCAAACATGATTTGGTAAAAGAAAAAAAACCTCTGTCATTTAAACATGTTTTTCAGAACCATTTGATTACTATGTAGCAACTGTTACACTAGGCCTCCGGTGATAATATTGATCACCTCCAACAAAGCAACCCATTGCATAAATATCCCAATTTGTGCTGATTCCTCTGAACTCTCTCCCTGTCTCTTTGTTTCTCTCTCTCTCTCTCTCTCTCTCTCTCTCTCTCTCTCTCTCTCTCTCTCTCTCTCTCTCTCTCTCTCTCTCTCTCTCTCTCTCTCTCTCTCTCTCTCTCTCTCTCTCTCTCTCTCTCTCTCTCTCTCTCTCTCTCTCTCTCTTTCAGTCTGGTCAACGATGTTTCACAACATAACGATATCATGACATGCACACGACCACTGTGTTGTGCTGAAGGCTTTACTTTCGTCGCCATAGTGACCGTGTGAGCAACACATGGGCTTCAACACAAGGTCAAGGGTCAGGGGAAGGTGGGGGTCGGTCAGTGTCAGGAGGTCAAAGGTCGCGGCATCCACAACAGAGTTGATGCTCCTTTAAACATCGTGCAACGAACCACGTGATCAAGTCGTGTGCATCACGTGACCGTTCTGTTCCGTCAGCAGGTCTACTTCGTTGTTCGCTCTGCAAACAAACAAACAAACATAAACTCGCCGCCATACATCATATATCCTGTAGCCATGACATAACCCCGCCGTCATACATCCACCATCATGTAGCTATGACATACAGCCGCCGTCATACATCCACCATCATGTAGCTATGACATACACCCGCCGTCATACATC
>NC_090260.1:54186148-54188648 GCF_037325665.1 Littorina saxatilis
TGTGTGTGTTCTTGTGACGTGTTCTTGTGTGTGTGTGCGTGTGTGTGTGTGTGTGTGTGTGTGTGTGTGTGTGTGTGTGTGTGTGTGTGTGTGTGTGTAATGGAACTTGTGTATCGCAGTTTGATTGAAAGCATACTGACTTTTAACATTGTGACATGGTATGGTACCATAAATGTTAAAAACAAAGCTAAACTCCACCGCATTGTTGCGACGGCTAGCAAGCTTGTAGGGCAACCCCAACGACAGCTGACCAGTCTCTACGAAGCTGCCATTGAGCGGAAAGCTCTCAATTGTCCGTTATCCGATCCATCCATCCAACCCTTGTTTCGAAATTCTCCCTTCAGGTAAACGTTATAAGGTCCCTTTGGCACGCAAAAACCAGTTTAAAAAGTCATTCCTGCCTTCTGCAGTCACCATTTTAAATTCTTCTCGCATCACGTAGAGGCTGGTCGGCTGGGAAAATAACAAACAATGTGTGAAGGTGTGTGTGAAATATTTGTAATGTGATTACTCTGCTGTGACACCAAACTCCTGTGATATGAGAGGGTAAATTTACACAGTGCAATATCATTTTTGATTGTGATAGTCTTAAGGACGTTTTTGTTTACCTTATTAGATATTATCTGTAAAATATACTAAATTTTAAGATGACAAGGACAGCACCTTAGGTTAGTGTTATTGAAAATATGATGTGTGCTTGCGATTGTGAACCCGTATGTTTTATGTTTTATGTGTTATGTGTGTCGTCCTATACAATTGTTGTTATAATCGTTTACAGGCAGGCAGGGTGTGCCGAAGGAAAATTTCCATTTTATGTAATATTTTAATGGACAATAAAGTGCTGTTATTGGTATTGTTATTGTGTATGTGTGTGTGTGTGTGTGTGTGTGTGTGTTTGTGTGTGTGTGTGTTCTTGTATGTGTGTGTGATTGTGTGTGTGTGTGTGTGTGTGTGTGTGTGTGTGTGTGTGTGTTTGTGTGTGTGTGTGTGTTCTTGTTTGTGTGTGTGTGTGTGTTTACTTCAGCAGCCAGGTGACAGTACCGCCGGACTGGGGAATGACACCTCTCCCGACCGCGCTGTTACAGATCTGGTCCCGCTGTAACACAGTGACGTCACATCATTATACACATTCATTACAACGCCGTCACGCTGTAATGTCACATAATTATACACATTTAATACAACGCTGTAACGCTGTGATGTCACGTCATGATACACATTAATTACAACGATGTAACGCTGTAACTTCATGTCATTATACACATATAATGTAACGCTGTAATTTCACGTAATTATACACATTTATTACAACGCTGTAATGTCACGTAATTATACACATTTATTACAACGCTGTAATGTCACGTAATTATACACATTTATTACAACGCTGTGATATCACGTAATTATACACATTTATTACAACGCTGTGATATCACGTAATTATACACATTTATTACAACGCTGTAATGTCACGTCATTATATACATGTATTACAACGCTGTAATGTCACGTCATTATACACATGTATTATAACGCTGTAATGTCACGTCATTATACACATTTAATACAACGCTGTAATCTCACGTCATTATACACATTTAATACAACGCTGTAATGTCACGTCATTATACACATTTATTATTACGCTGTAATGTCACGTCATTATACACATTTATTATTACGCTGTAACGCTGTAATGTCACGTAATTATACACATTTATTACAACGCTGTAATGTCACGTAATTATACACATTTATTACAACGCTGTAATGTCACGTAATTATACACATTTATTACAACGCTGTAATGTCACGTAATTATACACATTTATTACAACGCTGTAATGCAGTCATGTCAAGTAATTATGCACTTTTAATTAAACGCTGAAACGCAGTGAGGTCACATATTTATAAACATCGAATACAGCGCTGTAACACAGTGACGTCGACGCGTCGCGTTATTATACACATCGAAAATAACGATGTAAAACTGTACCGTCACATAATATAACACATCCAATACAGCGATGTAACACAGTAACGTTACTTATATGTACACATCTAGTGCAGAGTTGTAACAAAATAACGTGACATTAATATGTATATATAATGCAGTGACGTCACATCATTATACACATCCAATACAACGCTGTAACGCAATAATTATACACTTCTTATACAACGCTGTAACGCAATGATGTCGCATTATTATACACATCTAAAAAAAAAAAACACTGTAATGCAGTGACGTCACATGATTATACACATTTAATACAGCATTGTAACGCAGTAACGTCATAGTTATTGCCAACTAATATAACGCTGTGACATTGTGACGTCACATAGTTTTACACATGTAACACACGGATCTAACGAATTAACGTTACACGACTATACACATTCATTAAGACGCGGTCACACAGTGATGTTACATGACTATACACATTCATTAAGACGCGGTCACACAGTGATGTTACATGACTATACACATTCATTAAGA
>NC_090260.1:54193648-54201148 GCF_037325665.1 Littorina saxatilis
GGCCAGGTACATCCTGGTACACTGTCAGTATACATGTCACTGTCAGTATGGGGTCAGGTACAGCCTGGTACACTGTCAGTATGTACACATGTCACTGTCAGTATGGGGCCAGGTACAGCCTTGTACACTGTCTGTATACATGTCACTGTCCGTATGGGGCCAGGTACAGCCTGGTACACTGTCAGTGTACATGTCAATGTCAGTATGGGGCCAGGTACAGCCTGGTACACTGTCGGTATACATGTCACTATCAGTATGGGGCCATGTACAGCCTGGTACACTGTCAGTATGCATGTCACTGTCAGTATGGGGCCAGGTACACCCTGGTACACTGTCAGTATACATGTCACTGTCAGTATGGGGCCAGGTATATCATGGTACACTGTCAGTATACATGTCACTGTCAGTATGGGGCTAGGTACAGCCTGGTACACTGTCAGTATACATGTCACTGTCAGTATGGGGCCAGGTACAGCCTGGTACACTGTCAGTATACATGTCACTGTCAGTATGGGGCCAGGTATATCATGGTACACTGTCAGTATACATGTCACTGTCAGTATGGGGCCAGGTACAGCCTGGTACACTGTCAGTATACATGTCACTGTCAGTATGGGGCCAGGTACATCATGGTACACTGTCAGTATACATGTCACTGTCAGTATGGGGCCAGGTACAGCCTGGTACACTGTCAGTATGTACACATGTCACTGTCAGTATGGGGCCAGGTACAGCCTGGTACACTGTCAGTATACATGTCACTGTCAGTATGGGGCCAGGTACAACCTTGTACACTGTTAACATGTCAATGTCAGTATGGGGCCAGGCACATCCTAGTACAATGTCAGTATAGATGTCACTGTCAGTATGGGGCCAGGTACAGCCTGGTACACTGTCAGTATACATGTCACTGTAGTATGGGGCTAGGTACAACCTTGTACACTGTTAACATGTCACTGTCAGTATGGGGCCAGGCAGATCCTTGTACACTGTTAACATGTCACTGTCAGTATGGGGTCAGGTACATCCTTGTACATTGTTAACATGTCACTGTCAGTATGGGGCCAGGTACAGCCTGGTACACTGTCAGTATACATGTCACTGTCAGTATGGGGCCAGGTACATCATGGTACGCTGTCAGTATACATGTCACTGTCAGTATGGGGCCAGGTACAGCCTGGTACACTGTCAGTATGTACACATGTCACTGTCAGTATGGGGCCAGGTACAGCCTGGTACACTGTCAGTATACATGTCACTGTCAGTATGGGGCCAGGTACAACCTTGTACACTGTTAACATGTCAATGTCAGTATGGGGCCAAGCACATCCTAGTACAATGTCAGTATACATGTCACTGTCAGTATGGGGCCAGGTACATCCTGGTACACTGTCAGTATACATGTCACTGTAGTATGGGGCTAGGTACAACCTTGTACACTGTTAACATGTCACTGTCAGTATGGGGCCAGGCAGATCCTTGTACACTGTTAACATGTCACTGTCAGTATGGGGCCAGGCAGATCCTTGTACACTGTTAACATGTCACTGTCAGTATGGGGCCAGGTACAGCCTGGTACACTGTCAGTATACATGTCACTGTCAGTATGGGGCCAGGTACATCATGGTACACTGTCAGTATACATGTCACTGTCAGTATGGGGCCAGGTACAGCCTGGTACACTGTCAGTATGTACACATGTCACTGTCAGTATGGGGCCAGGTACAGCCTGGTACACTGTCAGTATACATGTCACTGTCAGTATGGGGCCAGGTACAACCTTGTACACTGTTAACATGTCAATGTCAGTATGGGGCCAAGCACATCCTAGTACAATGTCAGTATAGATGTCACTGTCAGTATGGGGCCAGGTACAGCCTGGTACACTGTCAGTATACATGTCACTGTAGTATGGGGCTAGGTACAACCTTGTACACTGTTAACATGTCACTGTCAGTATGGGGTCAGGTACATCCTTGTACATTGTCAGTATGTACACATTTCACTGTCAGTATGTACACATATCACTGTCAGTATGGGGCCAGGCACGTCCTAACCCTAAGTCACTGCTAGTTGACACATGTCACTGTTAGTTTACTCATGTCTGTTAGTTGACACATGTCACTATTAAACACTGTTAGTTGACACATGTCACTGTTAAACACTGTTAGTTGACACATGTCACTGTTAGTTTACTCATGTCTGTTAGTTGACACATGTCACTATTAAACACTGTTAGTTGACACATGTCACTGTTAGTTGACACATGTCACTGTTAGTTGACACATGTCACTGTTAGTTTACTCATGTCTGTTAGTTGACACATGTCACTATTAAACACTGTTAGTTGACACATGTCACTGTTAAACACTGTTAGTTGACACATGTCATTATTGGAAACTGTTAGTTGACACATGTCACTGTTAGTTGACACATGTCACTGTTTTTTTTTTGTTTTTTTTTAATTTGCCAAGCACATCATTGTGGGGCTTTTAATCAAAAAAAAATTCAAGCATCCGTCTACAATGTATCCTCATTCATCCTTCAACATTTACACAATACTGAAATATCTCAATGCTAATTCATATCCTAACATCACATTCAAATCAATAGGTCTACCATATCTATACTTACTGATACACATTTTTGAAATGAGCAAAATATGATTAATAATTTTGTTTATGGGGGTTTGCACTTCTGGAGAGTATCCAAACAATACATCTTTTTCTGTTAATATAATATTTTCTCCCGTATTAACAAATATACATCTTCTAACATTTTCCCAAAACAATTTCATTTTACTACATTTCCAAAAGAAGTGTTCAATATAATCAATTTCATTACAAAGACTACATAAACTATTTTCTTTTAACTTCATTTTATGCAATAACATATTTGTGGGATAAATATTATGTAAAATGTTCCATTGGAATAACTTTAATCTTTCTTTGCTTGTACATGCACTTGCCAGGACCCAATACTTTTCGTCAATGCAAATGTTATATTTGTGGGACCAAAATTTTACAGCGCAGGGTTCACTGGCTTTGGATTGCGTTAATATCGCACGAAATTTCTTCGGGGAAGGGTTATTTAGCATGCCCTGAAAACAGGTCGCAGGATGCTCGTCACCCGCGTCTGTGTTGTCCCGCAGTGCTCGCGCGCAGAGGGCCGTGTGCAAAGCGTTGTACTCAAACAGCCCTGTGGCGCTATATCCGACAATGGCACAAATATGTTGAAATGACACAATATTTTCGTCTATCCATACATCACATACACAATTCACACCGTCACTGTTAGTTGACACTAGTCACTGTTAATTGACACATATCACTGTTAGTCACTGTTAGTTGACACATGTCACTGTTAGTTGACACATGTCACTGTTAGTTGACACATTTCACTGTTAGTCACTGTTAGTTGACACATGTCACTGTTAGTTGACACATTTCACTGTTAGTTGACACATTTCACTGTTATTTCTTGTTAGTTGACACATTTCACTGTTAATCCCTGTTAGTTGACACATTTCACTGTTAGTCCATGTTAGTTGACACATTTCAATGTTAGTCACTGTTAGTTGACACATGTCACTGTTAGATACTGTTAGTTGACACATGTCACTGTTAGTCACTGTTAGTTGACACATGTCACTGTTAGTCACTCTTAGTTGACACATGTCACTGTTAGTCACTGTTAGTTGACACTTGTCACTGTTAGATAATGTTAGTTGACACATGTCACTGTTAGTCACTGTTAGTTGACACATGTCACTGTTAGTCACTGTTAGTTGACACATGTCACTGTTAGACACTGTTAATTGACACATGTCACTGTTAGTCACTGTTAGTTGACACATGTCACTGTTAGTCACTGTTAGTTGACACATGTCACTGTTAGTCACTGTTAGTTGACACATGTCACTGTTAGATAATGTTAGTTGACACATGTCACAGTTAGACACTGTTACTTGACACTAGTCACTGTTAATTGACACAAGTCACTGTTAGACACTGTTAGTTGACACATGTCACTGTTAGTCACTGTTAGTTGACACATGTCACTGTTAGTCACTGTTAGTTGACACATGTCACTGTTAGTCACTGTTAGTTGACACATATCACTGTTAGTCACTGTTAGTTGACACATGTCACTGTTAGTTGACACAAGTCACTGTTAATTGACACATGTCACTGATAGACACTGTTAGTTGACACATGTCACTGTTAGACACTGTTACTTGACACATCATGTCACTGTTAGTTGACACATGTCACCGTTAGGCACTGTTAGTTGACACATGTCACTGTTAGTTGACACATGTCACTGTTGGTCACTGTTAGTTGACACATGTCACTGTTAGTTGACACATGACACTGTAAGTTGACACATGTCACTTTTAGTTGACACATTTCACTGTTCGTCACTGTTAGTTGACACATGTCACTGTTAGTTAAAACATTTCACTGTTAGTCACTGTTAGTTGACACATGTCACTGTTAGTTGACACATTTCACTGTTAGTCACTGTTAGTTGACACATGTCACTGTTAGTTGACACATTTCACTGTTAGTCACTGTTAGTTGACACATGTCACTGTTAGTTGACACATTTCACTGTTAGTTGACACATTCCATTGTTAGTTGACACATGTCACTGTTCGATACTGTTAGTTGACACATTCCATTGTTAGTTGACACATGTCACTGTTCGATACTGTTAGTTGACACATGTCACAGTTAGTCACTGTTAGTTGACACATGTCACTGTTAGACACTGTTAGTTGACATATGCCATTGTTAGTTGACACATGTCACTGTTCGATACTGTTAGTTGACACATGTCACAGTTAGTCACTGTTAGTTGACACATGTCACTGTTAGACACTGTTAGTTGACACATGTCACTGTTAGACACTGTTAGTTGGCACATGTCACTGTTAGTCACTATTAGTTGACACATGTCACTGTTAGACACTGTTAGTTGACACATGTCACTGTTAGTCACTGTTAGTTGACGCATGTCACTGTTAGTCCCTGTTAGTTGACACATATCACTGTTAGTCACTGTTAGTTGACACATTTCACTGTAAGTCACTGTTAGTTGACACATGTCACTGTTAGTCACTGTTAGTTGACACATACCACAGTTAGTCACTGTTAGTTGACACATGTCACTGTTAGTCACTGTTACTTGACACATGTCACTGTTAGTTGACACATATCACTGTTAGTTGACACATTTCACTGTTAGTTGACACATGTCACTGTTAGTTGACACATGTCACTGTTAGACACTGTTAGTCGACACATTCCACTGTAAGTCACTGTTGAGTTGACACATGTCACTGTTAGTCACTGTTAGTTGACACATGTCACTGTAAGTCACTGTTAGTTGACACATGTCACTGTTATTTCTTGTTAGTTGACACATTTCACTGTTAATCCCTGTTAGTTGACACATTTCACTGTTATTTCTTGTTAGTTGACACATTTCACTGTTAATCCCTGTTAGTTGACACATTTCACTGTTAGTCCATGTTAGTTGACACATTTCAATGTTAGTCACTGTTAGTTGACACATGTCACTGTTAGATACTGTTAGTTGACACATGTCACTGTTAGTCACTGTTAGTTGACACATGTCACTGTTAGTCACTGTTAGTTGACACATGTCACTGTTAGTCACTGTTAGTTGACACATGTCACTGTTAGATACTGTTAGTTGACACATGTCACTGTTAGTCACTGTTAGTTGACACATGTCACTGTTAGTGACAGTTAATTGACACATGTCACTGTTAGTCACTGTTAGTTGACACATGTCACTGTTAGTCACTGTTAGTTGACACATGTCACTGTTAGTCACTGTTAGTTGACACATGTCACTGTTAGTCACTGTTAGTTGACACATGTCACTGTTAGTCACTGTTAATTGACACATGTCACTGTTAGTCACTGTTAGTTGACACATGTCACTGTTAGATAATGTTAGTTGACACATGTCACAGTTAGACACTGTTACTTGACACTAGTCACTGTTAATTGACACAAGTCACTGTTAGACACTGTTAGTTGACACATGTCACTGTTAGTCACTGTTAGTTGACACATGTCACTGTTAGTCACTGTTAGTTGACACATATCACTGTTAGTCACTGTTAGTTGACACATGTCACTGTTAGTTGACACAAGTCACTGTTAATTGACACATGTCACTGATAGACACTGTTAGTTGACACATGTCACTGTTAGACACTGTTAGTTGACACAAGTCACTGTTAATTGACACATGTCACTGTTAGACACTGTTAGTTGACACATGTCACTGTTAGACACTGTTAGTTGACACATGTCACTGTTAATTGACACATATCACTGTTAGACACTGTTAGTTGACACTTGTCACTGTTAATTGACACATGTCACTGTTAGACACTGTTGGTTGACACATGTCACTGTTAATTGACACATATCACTGTTAGACACTGTTAGTTGACACATGTCACTGTTAGTTGACATAAGTTACTGTTAATTGACACATGTCACTGTTAGACACTGTTAGTTGACACATGTCACTGTTAGTTGACACATGTCACTGTTAATTGACACATATCACTGTTAGTCACTGTTAGTTGACACATGTCACTGTTAGTTGACACATGTCACTGTTAGACACTGTTACTTGACACATTTCACTGTTAGTCACTGTTAGTTGACACATGTCACTGTTAGTTGACACATCATGTCACTGTTAGTTGACACATGTCACGGTTAGGCACTGTTAGTTGACACATGCCACTATTAGTCACTGTTAGTTGACACATGTCACTGTTAGTTGACACATGACACTGTTAGTTGACACATGTCACTGTTAGTTGACACAAGTCACTGTTAGTCACTGTTAGTTGACACATATCACTGTTAGTCACTGTTAGTTGACAAATGTCACTGTTAGTTGACACATGTCACTGTTAGTTGACACAAGTTACTGTTAATTGACACATGTCACTGTTAGACACTGTTTGTTGACACATGTCACTGTTAGTTGACACATGTCACTGTTAATTGACACATATCACTGTTAGTCACTGTTAGTTGACACATGTCACTGTTAGTTGACACATGTCACTGTTAGACACTGTTACTTGACACATTTCACTGTTAGTCACTGTTAGTTGACACATGTCACTGTTACTTGACACATCATGTCACTGTTAGTTGACACATGTCACCGTTAGGCACTGTTAGTTGACACATGTCACTGTTAGTTGACACATGTCACGGTTAGTCACTGTTAGTTGACACATGTCACTGTTAGTTGACACATGACACTGTTAGTTGACACATGTCACTTTTAGTTGACACATTTCACTGTTAGTCACTGTTAGTTGACACATGTCACTGTTAGTTAAAACATTTCACTGTTAGTCACTGTTAGTTGACACATGTCACTGTTAGTTGACACATTTCACTGTTAGTCACTGTTAGTTGACACATGTCA
>NC_090260.1:54206148-54211148 GCF_037325665.1 Littorina saxatilis
TGATTGTTGTGTGTTGTGGTTATGGTCGTTCTGATTGTTGTGTGTTGTGGTTATGGTCGTTCTGATTGTTGTGGTTATGGTCGTTCTGATTGTTGTATGTTGTGGTTATGGTCGTTCTGATTGTTGTATGTCGTGGTTATGGTCGTTATGATTGTTGTGTGTTGTGGTTATGGTCGTTCTGATTGTTGTATGTTGTGGTTATGGTCGTTCTGATTGTTATATGTCGTGGTTATGGTCGTTATGATTGTTGTGTGTCGTGGTTATGGTCGTTCTGATTGTTGTATATCGTGGTTATGGTCGTTCTGATTGTTGTGTGTTGTGGTTATGGTCGTTCTGATTGTTGTATGTTGTGGTTATGGTCGTTCTGATTGTTGTATGTCGTGGTTATGGTCGTTCTGATTGTTGTATGTAGTGGTTATGGTCGTTCTGATTGTTGTGTGTCGTGGTTATGGTCGTTCTGATTGTTGTGTGTCGTGGTTATGGTCGTTCTGATTGTTGTGTGTTGTGGTTATGGTCGTTCTGATTGTTGTATGTTGTGGTTATGGTCGTTATGATTGTTGTGTGTTGTGGTTATGGTCGTTCTGATTGTTGTATGTCGTGGTTATGGTCGTTCTGATTGTTGTATGTCGTGGTTATGGTCGTTATGATTGTTGTGTGTTGTGGTTATGGTCGTTCTGATTGTTGTGTGTCGTGGTTATGGTCGTTCTGATTGTTGTGTGTCGTGGTTATGGTCGTTATGATTGTTGTATGTCGTGGTTATGGTCGTTCTGATTGTTGTATGTCGTGGTTATGGTCGTTATGATTGTTGTATGTTGTGGTTATGGTCGTTCTGATTGTTGTATGTCGTGGTTATGGTCGTTATGATTGTTGTGTGTTGTGGTTATGGTCGTTCTGATTGTTGTATGTTGTGGTTATGGTCGTTCTGATTGTTGTGTGTTGTGGTTATGGTCGTTATGATTGTTGTATGTTGTGGTTATGGTCGTTCTGATTGTTGTATGTCGTGGTTATGGTCGTTCTGATTGTTGTGGTTATGGTCGTTCTGATTGTTGTATGTTGTGGTTATGGTCGTTCTGATTGTTGTGTGTCGTGGTTATGGTCGTTCTGATTGTTGTATAACGTGGTTATGGTCGTTCTGATTGTTGTGTGTTGTGGTTATGGTCGTTCTGATTGTTGTGTGTTGTGGTTATGGTCGTTCTGATTGTTGTATGTCGTGGTTATGGTCGTTCTGATTGTTGTATGTTGTGGTTATGGTCGTTCTGATTGTTGTATGTTGTGGTTATGGTCGTTCTGATTGTTGTATGTCGTGGTTATGGTCGTTCTGATTGTTGTGTGTTGTGGTTATGGTCGTTCTGATTGTTGTATGTTGTGGTTATGGTCGTTATGATTGTTGTGTGTTGTGGTTATGGTCGTTATGATTGTTGTGTGTTGTGGTTATGGTCGTTCTGATTGTTGTGTGTTGTGGTTATGGTCGTTATGATTGTTGTATGTCGTGGTTATGGTCGTTCTGATTGTTGTATGTCGTGGTTATGGTCGTTATGATTGTTGTATGTTGTGGTTATGGTCGTTCTGATTGTTGTATGTCGTGGTTATGGTCGTTCTGATTGTTGTATGTCGTGGTTATGGTCGTTCTGATTGTTGTATGTCGTGGTTATGGTCGTTCTGATTGTTGTATGTTGTGGTTATGGTCGTTCTGATTGTTGTGGTTATGGTCGTTATGATTGTTGTATGTTGTGGTTATGGTCGTTATGATTGTTGTCTGTCGTGGTTATGGTCGTTCTGATTGTTGTATGTCGTGGTTATGGTCGTTCTGACTGTTGTGTGTTGTGGTTATGGTCGTTCTGATTGTTGTGTGTTGTGGTTATGGTCGTTCTGATTGTTGTGTGTTGTGGTTATGGTCGTTATGATTGTTGTATGTCGTGGTTATGGTCGTTCTGATTGTTATATGTCGTGGTTATGGTCGTTCTGATTGTTGTATATCGTGGTTATGGTCGTTCTGATTGTTGTATGTCGTGGTTATGGTCGTTCTGATTGTTGTATGTTGTGGTTATGGTCGTTCTGATTGTTGTGTGTTGTGGTTATGGTCGTTCTGATTGTTGTATGTCGTGGTTATGGTCGTTCTGATTGTTGTATGTTGTGGTTATGGTCGTTCTGATTGTTGTGGTTATGGTCGTTCTGATTGTTGTGTGTCGTGGTTATGGTCGTTATGATTGTTGTATGTCGTGGTTATGGTCGTTATGATTGTTGTATGTCGTGGTTATGGTCGTTCTGATTGTTGTGGTTATGGTCGTTCTGATTGTTGTATGTTGTGGTTATGGTCGTTCTGATTGTTGTGGTTATGGTCGTTCTGATTGTTGTGGTTATGGTCGTTCTGACTGTTGTGTGTTGTGGTTATGGTCGTTCTGATTGTTGTGTGTTGTGGTTATGGTCGTTCTGATTGTTGTGTGTTGTGGTTATGGTCGTTATGATTGTTGTATGTCGTGGTTATGGTCGTTCTGATTGTTGTATGTCGTGGTTATGGTCGTTCTGATTGTTGTATGTCGTGGTTATGGTCGTTCTGATTGTTATATGTCGTGGTTATGGTCGTTCTGATTGTTGTATGTTGTGGTTATGGTCGTTCTGATTGTTGTGTGTTGTGGTTATGGTCGTTCTGATTGTTATATGTCGTGGTTATGGTCGTTCTGATTGTTGTATATCGTGGTTATGGTCGTTCTGATTGTTGTGGTTATGGTCGTTCTGATTGTTGTGTGTCGTGGTTATGGTCGTTATGATTGTTGTATGTCGTGGTTATGGTCGTTATGATTGTTGTATGTCGTGGTTATGGTCGTTCTGATTGTTGTGGTTATGGTCGTTCTGATTGTTGTATGTTGTGGTTATGGTCGTTCTGATTGTTGTGGTTATGGTCGTTCTGATTGTTGTATGTCGTGGTTATGGTCGTTATGATTGTTGTGTGTCGTGGTTATGGTCGTTATGATTGTTGTATGTCGTGGTTATGGTCGTTCTGATTGTTGTATGTCGTGGTTATGGTCGTTCTGATTGTTGTGGTTATGGTCGTTCTGATTGTTGTGTGTTGTGGTTATGGTCGTTATGATTGTTGTGTGTTGTGGTTATGGTCGTTCTGATTGTTGTATGTCGTGGTTATGGTCGTTCTGATTGTTGTATGTCGTGGTTATGGTCGTTCTGATTGTTGTGGTTATGGTCGTTCTGATTGTTGTGTGTTGTGGTTATGGTCGTTATGATTGTTGTGTGTTGTGGTTATGGTCGTTCTGATTGTTATATGTCGTGGTTATGGTCGTTCTGATTGTTGTATGTCGTGGTTATGGTCGTTCTGATTGTTGTATGTCGTGGTTATGGTCGTTCTGATTGTTGTGTGTTGTGGTTATGGTCGTTCTGATTGTTGTGTGTTGTGGTTATGGTCGTTCTGATTGTTGTATGTCGTGGTTATGGTCGTTCTGATTGTTGTATGTCGTGGTTATGGTCGTTCTGATTGTTGTGTGTTGTGGTTATGGTCGTTCTGATTGTTGTGTGTTGTGGTTATGGTCGTTCTGATTGTTGTATGTTGTGGTTATGGTCGTTCTGATTGTTGTATGTTGTGGTTATGGTCGTTCTGACTGTTGTATGTCGTGGTTATGGTCGTTCTGATTGTTGTGGTTATGGTCGTTCTGATTGTTGTGTGTTGTGGTTATGGTCGTTCTGATTGTTGTATGTCGTGGTTATGGTCGTTATGATTGTTGTGTGTCGCGGTTATGGTCGTTCTGATTGTTGTATGTCGTGGTTATGGTCGTTATGATTGTTGTATGTTGTGGTTATGGTCGTTCTGATTGTTGTGTGTTGTGGTTATGGTCGTTCTGATTGTTGTGTGTTGTGGTTATGGTCGTTATGATTGTTGTATGTCGTGGTTATGGTCGTTATGATTGTTGTGTGTTGTGGTTATGGTCGTTCTGATTGTTGTGTGTCGTGGTTATGGTCGTTCTGATTGTTGTATGTTGTGGTTATGGTCGTTATGATTGTTGTGTGTCGTGGTTATGGTCGTTATGATTGTTGTATGTTGTGGTTATGGTCGTTCTGATTGTTGTGTGTCGTGGTTATGGTCGTTCTGATTGTTGTGTGTCGTGGTTATGGTCGTTATGATTGTTGTATGTCGTGCAGAAGTCATTGTTTTAAACATACGCGGAAAGAACGATATAAAGAACGATATAAAGAACGATACAAAGAACGATATAAAGAACGATATAAAGAACGATATAAAGAACGATATAAAGAACGATATAAAGAACGATATAAAGAACGATATAAAGAACGATATAAAGAACGATATCTTAGTTAAAGAAATACATCCACAGTTGATCACCAAAGTTCCTTAAAGTTTACGGACCGATCAGAAGCTTGTACAGAACACGATGGGGGTACATAACATACATATTAAACATAGAAAACATAGTAGTTTGCAAAATATTTCTTGTTAACGTCAATGTTCGTGTTCTATACACCCTAAGGGTCCACCAAAGCACTATGACAATTTTAACAGAGGGGGAGGGAGGGGAGGGAGGGGAGGGGGGGGTTGGCACTCCTAGACTCAGCTCATGGACTACTGCACACACACCACGTGACCCGTCACGTGACAAGATCCAAACATCAAGCCTACCAGGCAGCTCGAGGACATTAAATGTGTATGACAGCCCCACAAGCAATTGATAGGATCTAGGATAGTTCTCCCGCATGTCACCCAACCAGTATGTCAGTCAGTCAGTCAATCAGTCAGCCAGACAGTCAGCAAGTCTGTCAGTCAGCAAGTCAGCGAGTCAGTCAGTCAGTAAATCATTCAGACAGTCAGTTAGCAGTCATTCAGCCAGTCAGCCAGTACCGGCACGGTTGGCCTAGTGGTAAGGCGTCTGCCTCGTGATCGGAAGGTCGTGGGTTCGAACCCTGGCCGGGTCATACCTTAGACTTTAAAATTGGCAATCTAGTGGCTGCTCCGCCTGGCGTCTGGCATTATGGGGTTA